>NW_015627926.1:2959-5917 GCF_001515625.1 Sinocyclocheilus rhinocerous
CTTGCCCCAAAATTGACAATCTCCTTGGAATTGTCAATAAGTGTTCTTTTGTTTAAATGCTGTGAGCTACTCAAAGCTGCTAGTTGGTGGACTTACTTCAGACTTGTGGCGCCAGGATCTGATTTACGAACATCCTGTGTCTTGGGCCTCTGTGGAATTCGGCTCCTCGTGTTTCAACTATGTTCTTGATCAAATCTTAAATTGTCTGATTCGGTCTGATACCCTACACATATTATATATCACCAGGGATGTGCGCAGACATTTTGAGGGGCAGGGGCTCAAGTAGAAAAAGGGGCACTTCTCATATTTATTTAAATTTTTTCTAAACAAAATGTTAAATATGTTAGGGGTGTGCGATATTGACAAAAATATCTCAATATTTTCTGGGATTTTATCGATAACGGTAATTAGACGATATCTTGCTGAGTGTGTTATTGTGCTGATATCTGAAGGACTACCGTGGACAGCTGACTCCTAAAATTTTTCATATTCTGCATATTTTGTGTGGTCATCAGTTCACAGCAGTGATAGAAAGTAATCTTTTCCAATAAGTTTAAATAGATTTTTTTTATTTTTATCTTTTATGGGCATTTTTACCTTCATAAAGCCATTTTTTCTAAATATGTGCATCATCTTTTCAGTCAAATTCTTAAATCGAATCAGTCGATTAGAATAATAAGTAATTTGGGCTGTTACCAAACAAATTAAATCAGTATTGTCAAAATTAATCTTTGCAATGCAGAGCAAACACAGAAGCTGCATCTGAAGTGGCATTTAGATGCATTTACTCACTGTTTAATGCAGGACATGAATGCTGTAACAGACGGAACACAGGAAGCGTGCAGATCCATCTGCAAGGCTTTATTAATTGAGACGTGGTCAAAAACAGGCATAGGTCAGACAATGGTTAAAAACAGGTATATTGATGGCAAGGAAAGAGGGATAATCAAGGTACAAGGCAAAGGTCCAGGCAGGGGCAAACAGTATCCAATAGGGCGAGACTCGAGAGATAATCCAGGTAAACAGGCAGTGATCAGAACACGGGGAAACAGACAAGGCAAAATGAAGAAAACAAGACACTAGGCTCGGTAATGCCGCTAACACTAGGGGAGTGGAAAATGCAGAACAGTACTTGGCAGTGAGAGAGAGGAAGTCCATGGCTTATGTAGCATGTCTGATTGGATTCAGCTGTGTGTGTGTGTGATCAGTGCATTCAGCTGTGTGTGTGTAATCAGTGCAATGGTTGATGGGAAATGCAGTCCAGGGTGATGTGTAACAGTCTGTGTGGTGTGAGAGTCAATGTAATGGGAGAATAACCTCTAGTGGCAATCGGCCTGAAGCCCACGGACCGGATTCGTGACAAATGCATTTAACCTGCAGTTACAAATGCATTAATACTGTTTTGATATTTTAAACATAAAACTAATACTAAAAAAATAATACTGATATTTGAATTTTTTTTTTTTTAATGAAAAGATACTTTAAATATTCATAATGTTTAATACTGTTAATAAGGGAGTCATTGTGACTGAACCAAATAATTTAAACGATTGATTCATTCAGGAACAAAGAGTCATGTTGCTCAGAGACGCAAATTGGAATTATATTTCATTGCAAAATAGAGCAAAAACAGTCAATATTGTGTCTAAAACGTAAGTGTCTTAATATTAAATTCTTGTTTATTTATTGTTTAATTTATGTAAACGCTGCGTAACTTTGACATGTTTTAATGGGCGCGTTTTAAACCATGATTTAAACTAGAGCGGAGGGAGTTACCATGGAAACGGGGCGGCAAGCCAGCAACTCAAAGTAGCAAAACTCAGTCTCTCGCTGCTGTTTTCACTGCTTTCAGGTACGTTTAGTCCCTAAAATTAGACAAATAATACATCCAACTGTTCCTGACACATTCTTACATGTAATTGACACGCTTCTGTTCAACATTTGTGTAATTTTAGGGACTAAATGTACCTGAAAGCAGTGAAAACAGCAGCGAGAGACGGAGTTTTGCTACTTGTCAGTTGAGTTGCCAGCTTGCCGCCCCGTTTCCAGGGTAACTCCCTCCGCTCTTGTTTAAATCATGGTTTAAATGCGACTCGAATGTTCAGCGCGTGCGCCCATTAAAACACGTCAAAGTTACGCAGCGTTTACATAAATAGTATTCTTCGACGGGGGGTAGTTTAACATACCCCACTTGGTCAGCGGCGTCCACAGAAGACAGGAGAGAGGATCCCGGATTGTGCACTCGACTGGTGAGCGGCGCATTCCACGACTTCGCTAACTCGTCGTGCACCTCTGTGAAAAAGAGGTCGGGTGTCCTTCCGACTGCGGTCTCACTGGAGGTACCATTCGTCCAGACGGCTTCTGGCCGGCTCGGCAGGAGACACCCACTCCAAACCGAGCTCATCCACTGCCTTGGACAGGACGCGTAGGAGTTCGACATCACTATGATGGAGGTCCCGCACGTCGCTGCCGTGGGGCGCAGTGTAGCCAGCACTTTTAAATTTGCCAAGATGTCAGGCGCTCTGGCTCCCGGTAAACATTGGACTATGGTGGCTGGTGTCTCTATTTTCACGTTCCGTACAATAGAATCGCCAATAACTAGAGCACTTTCATCAGGTTTCTAGAAACAGAACAATGTACGGGACTCCGTGAGCTAGTCGCATCCAAAGCCGTATCTAGAGCCCTCACATTCTTACTGTCCTCAATTAAAGTTTGGATGCGTGTCTCTAATTCTGAAATCAAACGATTTCCCTGCATTTATCACACGTGAATCCCTCATCACCAACAGAGAGAGCTAAATTATACATGTGGCAAGCGGTGCAAACAACAGTAGCAGGAGAAGAAGCCATTACTCACCATGATTGATGAATGATTCTGACTTACCACTGTTGTTTGATGAACTCGTGAAAAAGAGAGAAAAGAGAGTGAGTGAGAGAGAAAAGAAACGGAGCGAGAAGC
>NW_015627926.1:5948-6422 GCF_001515625.1 Sinocyclocheilus rhinocerous
AGAAGAAGCCATTACTCACCGTGATTGATGAATGATTCTGACTTACCACTGTTGTTTGATGAACTCGTTAAAAATCGGAGCGAGAGAGAAAAGAAACGGAGCAAGAGAAAAAAAAGAAAACAGCAATAGATGCGAATGGAAACGCGAATGACAAGCTAACCGGCTAACGAATGCTAATGCGCTGCACTCACGATTTTAGAATAAAAGCGAACGATCAAATTAATTAGATTAGTTTGATAGATAATATCAGAAATATGGTGGGAATTAAGTGCATCTCATTTTTCAAGCGCGTTGGTGAATGGGCGCAGAGTATACAGTGATTCGCGTGCGTACTTCGCTTCAGTTATAGTGTACTGATAACTGCTCCGTTTGGTTTGTACGTGAAGTCGCGATTTAAATAATTAATTAATAGCCTGATTCTAGGTTTCCATTAACCATAAATATTGGGGGGGTTTTACTTGCTACTTTTGGTTA
>NW_015627926.1:6698-11851 GCF_001515625.1 Sinocyclocheilus rhinocerous
AACTACGCCCCTGGATGCATCTTTCCTGAAGTGTAACATGACATGTTACATTACTGTGAGTGTGATCACATGCTGTTGTAGTCCTAGTCCCTGTGTTCACAAAAATACTAGGCTAAAATGCAAAAATGCTATGATGGTGTCAGTTCTGTATTTTTAAATACACTGCCATTTGGGATCAGTAAGATTTAATATTTAAGCAAGTGAGCAAATACATGCTCTTTCAGTCAGTGAGTCCTGCATGGATTTTGAGCTCAAGTCAGGTGCTCTCAAAACTGTTCTGAGCCCAGGTTATAACCCTAACAGTTTTTACTCCCTGCGAACTGGCTGTGGGGCGTACGCTTTGCCCCATACATGTCTGTGCCTTTCTCAGTTTGACCTAGTGCACTAGACAGTTTAGATACTCTGAGCAGCTCTTCGTTTGCTTTGAGGGCTGTACTAAAGGCTTGCCGGTATTGAAACAGAGGATATCCCATTGGATTGGGATCTAATTGACCTGTTGCTCAAGTTAACCCATTTATTCTGAGCCCTGTAGTGATGGTGTTCAATAGGGTCCAGTGGTTGTGTGCTAGCGTGGGTGACGCACTGTTACAAGTCATGTGTTGCGGTGCAGTTGCTGCAGTGGTTGACTTTTGAATACAGTTATTCCCCTTGAGGGATGTTCTGACTAGGGCTATTAACTAGTGCTGGGCACCCCTCATTGTAACATGGCATGTTTGGACTACATTCCCCATAGCGTCAGTATGACACAACGTTGAGAGACTGATATTGAAAGGGAACATCTATGATTACTGACAAAATCTCGGTTCCCTGAAAAGAGGGAACGAGACGTGGCGATCATGCCCTGTCACTTTTGCTCTGGGTCTTTCGTGACAACGTTGCCAGTTGGTCATCATTTAGTCAGCGTGACATGACTTTATGACAGTGTCATGAGGACGTTGTGGTAACATTCCATTTTTTTTAGAATTTTGGCTAAAGTTGTAGAAACACAATGGGCACTACCTCAAAAGACGCCACCAGCTAGTCCCGTGGAGAACGTTGTAGCGACGTGGTCAGCTGGTCTCCAGATAACTTGTCAGATGATTGCATTACATGTGTTGTCTGTGTTAAGATGTATGCCATTTGGATATAATATGGGAAATACTCTGAATTGATCAAACATTTTAAATGATGGCATGATTTATTATATTTGAAATCTAGATATATACAATATATGAAATATTTTCCATCAGAAGGACAAAACAACAACCAATTAGATTGCTTAGCAAATGGTGATATTTTATGTTTGTTAATAACAGATTTATTGAAAGAGGGCATGATACAAATGTGAACATTTAAACCAGCACATGACACTGTCTGAGTACTGCACAAGCGCGCATGCACATCATTTTGTTCTGCAACGGTCAACTTCCAGCAGATGGACACAGCAGAAAAGGTAAACACTATAAAACTACTTTTATTCATAGTTTTTGCCGATATAACATTAAATGTCACTTTAGATGAGTAGTGTTTTGTACTTTTGTAGGTTTTCTAAATGAATTTAATAAATAAATGCCGTTTGGTTAATTAGTGCACAAGCAGTCTCCCATATGAGGCGGTCTTAGGTAAAATCCTGAGGTAAAATGTTATACCTTCCTTTTAGTTATTTGAAATTTAACTGCTTAACATGATAAACTATACAGCAATCACTTTCAAATTATTTAAACTCCAACTGTAGTTTGTTTGACTGCCTGTCACTCACACTTGATCCATGATGCTCATGCTAGCCATATTGTAAACTTAAATATAAACCAGTGTATAAACCGTTTAGTTCGACAGGTGCTGTGGAAATTAGGTTTAGTGTATGTGGGATTAATAATTTCCAGCTTTCCCCCTCAAGCGACAGACCTGTAAATTGTGTAATTTGCTCGTTATTGCTGTTAATGGTGTTTTTTGCATACATGCTTTTTGTGCTAATGACTTTTCATTCATAAATGATACTTTAGTTTTAACAAATCTTTAATAAACAAATGGTTCACTTCCATTCTTTTGGTCCTGACTGACAATGAACCAGTCGAGTCAATGATTCAGTGAGTTGCTTATAAGAAAAGATGTTCATTTCATGAGTTCAAACTAACATATAATGTGATTAAGCAATTAGTAGCATATTTGGCGTGCTGTCCAGAGGGAGGGCTCCGAGCTTGGGTTAAAGCCCAAACCCAGGGAACTCCCCCCCAATCCCAAGACTGGGAGGAAATTAGAATAGTAGTGAGGTGTTGGGGTGGAGGCAGGATGCTGGAAAACTTTCGTGGAACTGAGGTAAGTTGGCGCGGCTCTGCTGCACCGGAAGGGAGAGTCCCTCTTGCAGCTGAATACGTGGCGTGGTTTAAAGCGTCGGATGGAGGGCTCTCACTACGACCGAAGGGAGCTGCGGCTCTGCTGCACCGGAAGGGAGAGCCCTGTCCGATGCGGAAAAAGCAAATGGGGCTCGAAACGATGGATGGAGGGCTCTCACTGCGACCGAAGGGAGTTGCACCGGGAGTTGCACCGGAGTTGCATCTGCTGCACCGGAAGGGGGGGCCCTCTCCGATGCTGAATAAGCCTTGAATCTCGAAACAACAGACAGAGGGCTCCTGCTGCGACCGAAGGGAGCCGCGGCTCTGCTGCACCGGAAGGGAGAGCCCGGTCCTATCAAATGAGCAGGGCACTGCGTCGGCAGTATCAACTGAGCGGGGCACTGCGGCGGCGGTATCAAATTAAGCGGGGCACTGCACCGGCGGTATCAAATGAACAGGGCACTGCGGCGGCGGTATCAAATGAGCAGAGCACTGCGGCGGCGGTATCGAATTAAGCGGGGCACTGCGGCGGCGGCATCAAATTGAGCAGGGCACTGCGGCGGCAGTATCAAATGAGCAGGGCACTGCGGCGGCAGTATCAAATGAGCAGGGCACTGCAGCGGGTTATCGGCTGTCTAGCGTCCGGGCTTGGAGGATGAGAGCGCTGAATTCCTTTGATCAAAAGAGATGTTTGAGAATTGTTTATTTCAGGAGAGGGGGCACCGTAGATTAATTTGTGAAAAAATTTGATGCCGCTTAGATAACCTTTGATTGACCGGGCTTGGAGGTTCTTACAGGTGTTAAGGTCGGAAACGAAAGATGTGATTGAGAGGAGGAAGAAATCAGGAAAATGGCAGGTTGTACGAGAGGTGGAAAGCTTTAAATCATCTCCAAGCAGTTAGATAAGATTGGATGGATATTATTGCAACAAGGCCTGCGGTGCTAGCAGAGGCAGTCTCACGCTAGCGACTGCTACGTAAGCTGGAGGCCCGGCTACATGTGGCGCTGCGGCCGGAAGAGCCTCTGTGAAAAGTTGAGCCAAAGCGGGAAGCGAATGAGGTTTTACTGCGGTGAGAACTGGGGCGCGGCCCAGGCTTGTTTAAGACCTGCAAGCCTCTGTGTTGTGGAGAGCGTGTGGCTGGTCAAGTAGAGCGACGGCCGCGATGAAGTTCGGCGGCGACTGGCGGAAAAAGGAGTGAGCCTAGGGCCGGCAGATTGCGACGGAGGATACGAAAGATCCCCGGTACAGGTCTCGTCGTCGTACGGAAAAAGTTGAGTCTGTGATATAATGGCTAAAGGAGCAAAACCGAATGCTGGAAAACTTTTGTGGAACTGAGGTAAGTTGGCTGTATATATACACGTATGTGCTTTTTAAGGTGATTAGCTGACGAGCTCCACCTGGGCCAGACTGATTGATTATCTGATCGTGCTCCTCCCGAACCTTGTTAATAAAACATCATTTGTCGCCACCTAACTCTACTAGTTTAAATTATTTATTCATTGCTGTAAAATTAACATACTTTTTTTTAGGAGCAGCTGGAGATACAGTCTGGGAAGCAGCAACAAGAAAACCATGATTATGGGTAGGAATGGGTATCAAGAACTGGTACTAATTTGCTTCCTGACTTGTTCAGTACTGAAAAATGTATATAAGCTACAGAACCAATGGTGCTGCTTTCTGTATTTTTGTAATGCTAATTCATTACCCTTTACAGTGGGGAAAATATTTATTTGATCCCCTGCTGATTTTGTAAGTTTGCCCACTTACAAAGAAATGAAGAGTCTGTAATTTTTATGGTAGGTTTATTTTAACAGATAGACACAGAATATCAACCAAAAAATCCAGAAAAAACACGTTATATAAAGGTTAGAAATTGATTTGCATTTCAATGAGTGAAATAAGTATTTGATCCCCAAGCAAAACATGATTTAGTATTTGGTGCAGAAACCCTTGTTGGCAAGATTTTAACGAATAGAGACAGAATACCAACAAAAAAAAATCCAGAAAAAAACACATTATATAAAGGTTATAATTTGATTTGCATTTCAGTGAGTGAAATAAGTTTTGATCCCCAAGAAAAACATGATTTAGTACTTGGTGCAGAAACCCTTGTTGGCAAGCACAGAGGTAAGACTTTTCTTGTAGTTGGTCACCAGGTTTGCACACATCTCAGGAGGGATTTTGATCCACTCCTCTTTACAGATCCTCTCTAAATCTTCAAGGTTTCTTGGCTGTCGTTTGACAACTCGAAGTTTTAGCTCCCTCCACAGATTTTCTATAGGATTGAGGTCTGGAGACTGGCTTGGCCCCTCCATGACCTTAATGTACTTCTTCTTGAGCCACTCCTTTGTTGCCTTGGCAGTATGCTTTGGGTCATTGTCATGCTGGAAGACCAATCCATGACCTATCTTCAGTGTTCTGGCTGAGGGAAGGAGGTTCTCATCCAAAATGTTACAGTACATGGCCCCCTCCATTTGCCCCTCAATGCGGTGAAGTCGTCCGGTACCCTTAGCAGAAAACCAGGCCCAAAGCATAATGTTTCCAGCTCCGTGCTTAACTGTAGGGATGGTGTTCTTGGTGTCATAGTCAACATTTCTCTCCCTCCAAACACGGCGAGTCAAGTTAAGGCAAAAGAGCACAATTTTGGTCTCATCTGACCACAGTACTTTCTCCCAAGCCTTCTCTGAATCGTTTAGATGTTCATTGGCAAACTTTAAACGGGCCTGTACATGTGCCTTTTTGAGCAGGGGGACCTTTCAAGCGCTGCAGGATTTCAGACCATTGCGGTGTAGTGCGTTATCAATGGTTTGCTTGGTGACTGTGGTCCCAACTGCCTTAAG
>NW_015627926.1:12049-12170 GCF_001515625.1 Sinocyclocheilus rhinocerous
ACTTGTCTCTGACATCCTTTGACAGCTCTTTGGTCTTGCCCGTCTTGCACAGAGAGTTTGGAATGGAAGATACAGATTATGTGGACAGGTGTTTTATAGACCTAACGAGCTTAACGAGCTG
>NW_015627926.1:13802-17057 GCF_001515625.1 Sinocyclocheilus rhinocerous
TTTAGATGTTCTTTGGCAAACTTTAAACGGGCTTGTACATGTGCCTTCTTGAGCAGGGGGACCTTGCAGGCGCTGCAGGATTTCAGTCCATTGCGGCGTAGTGTTACCTATGTTTTGCTTGGTGACTGTGGTCCCAACTGCCTTAAGATTATTAACAAGCTCCTCCCGTGTAGTTCGGGGCTGATCCCTCACCTTTCTTATGATCATCCTTACCCCATGAGGCGAGATCTTGCACGGAGCTCCAGACCGAGGCCGATTGATGGTTGTTTTGTATTTCTTCCATTTCCGAATAATCACACCAACAGTTGTCTCCTTCTCACCAAGCTTCTTGCTGATGGTCTTGTAGCCCATTTCAGCTTTGTGCAGATCTACAGTCTTGTCTCTGAAATCTTTTGACAGCTCTTTGGTCTTGCACATGGTGGTGGGAGAGTTTGGAATGGAAGATACAGATTATGTGGACAGGTGTCTTATAGACCTAACGAGCTGACATTAGGAGTAACTTCTTAAAGTGACAGGACTAATCTGTGTTCCACATGGGCACATAACCAATCTGTGGGTGCCAGTATTCTTGCTGGTTGGTAGGGGATCAAATACTTATTTCATATTTATGGTTGATATTCTGTCTCTATCCACTAAAATAAACCTACCATCGAAATTGCAGACCCTTCATTTCTTTCTAAGTGGGCAAACTTACAAAATCAGCAGGGGATCAAATAAATATTTTCCCCACTGTAGACACAGACACATATGATCCAATCCATCTCCAGGTGGACAGCAGCAAGGATCCAGGATCAAGAGATCATCCATCATGAAGACTGTGTTCCATAGGAAGCAGCGTTTCCTGGGTGAAAAACTAAACCTCATTGTTTCAGCATCACTCATGCAAGACTAAATAAATTTAAACTGATTTCAGTGGCTTGTATGTTTCAGGCCTGTGTTGGAAGCGAAGACCAGGAGGCTCTTGGATATCATTAGCAGGACTTTTTATTGATAACGCGCCGTGTGGCGCTGCAGTCATCAAAAGTCTAACTAAGGTCAGAGTAAAAGTGATACATTGTAGTTTATATACATTTAGGGGGCAATGCTTAGAAATGGAGACAAAGCATCTGGGAGACAACCTTAAACAAAGCATGCAAATGAAGTATTCAGATACAGCAACCTGCACCATTTCACCAGTCCTAATCTAATCAGCATAACTAGTCAAAGACTGGGGCAGAGGCACCAAGAGCCATTACAGACAAAAGGTGTGAGAGATTCAGTAATCAGGCTCATTTGACTTACAATAAAGAGAACAGGACTAGCAGAAACCTCTTGCTACAAAATTTGTTTAACAGAATCGTTCATCTGATGTCATCATCTTTACCATAACTGCTAAATACGCTGTATCAATGCCTTAGTTAGACTTTTGATGACTGCAGCACCACACAGCACATTCTCAGTAAAGAGTCCTGCTGACAATACCCAAGAGTCTCCTGGTCTGGGGTTTCCAACAGTTTTGGTGCCATGACCCGGAGAGAGCTTCTCGCTTGACATCGTTCCAGATGGAATTCCAGACCCTTTTTCAGCTCAACAATGATTTGGTGAGTGTTACTCTATCCAAAGAACCACTATAGACCAGTACATGTGGTTATCCTCTGTGCCATCAGAGAAGTGTTATCAAACAGCTGCAGGGTTTTGTTAACAGAAAAGTTATCCTCTGCTTTGCCAGAGAAGAAGGTTCATCCTCTGTTAAGTCAGGGAAGGTTAACAACAATTACAGTGTGTTAGCAACTTGGTCCTCTGCTTTGCCAAGGCAGGTTGGATACATTAGGATGTAGAACAAAAACTAGGTTATCCTCTGCTTTGTCAGAGACATTATTGATGTATCCTCTGCTTTGCCAGGGAAGGTAAACAACAGTTATTCTGTGTTAACAACTTTATCCTCTGCTTGCCAGGGAGGTATTAGAAGTGTCTTGTTGTGTCAGAAAGACATTGAAAATTGTGAGAAAGAATGCTAGGCTGATTCCAACAACTGAGAAATGTGGACTAGCTACCCCTTTATGGACAGACAATGAGTTCATTGTTAGGAAAGCCTATGGACTCAATAGTGACTGAGTCAGTCAGATTGGATTTGACAAAGAAATTTGGTATTGATCCAGAAAAAGTATGGTCAATTGAAGAATGCAAAAAGGTACTTGGGGCATGTATCAGAAAGAAAAACATTAAAGGCATTATCTGCTGCCACAGAGAATTTACCTTATCCTTAGCACAGTAACAATTTCAGTGTATTGCTAAATTAAAACAACTACAAACAGAGTGTCCGGTCTCACTAAAAAGGTGGGCCATAACAAGGTCTCAACCAAAAGTGACTCAAAAGACCAACAGTCAGATGAAAGCTATCTTGACTTACAGTCTTTATGTAGACAAGAGGACAATGGCAATATTGGATTGATGAATAAAGATGTAAATGCAGTTGACGTGTGTGGAGCAAGACAAAAGGCTCAGAGTTGGGTAGAAGGGGTTGAAAGTATTACTTCTGCAACCCCCATATTACAGTTACAAGCAGTCAATGCAGCTCTAGGTCCTGAGGTCATAGAAAGACTTGCTGAGAGTTTGCCATCAGTAAATGCTAATTTTTCAGAGTTTAGGAGAGCGTTGTCCAGAAAAAAGAAGCTCTATGATATGTCCCTAGCTGAAGTCACCTAGTTAGTATCACAAGTCTTGACAGAGTCTGATTTCAATGATTTTGAAAGTGTGGTAAATAATTCTGAGTTTCAACATGCCAGCAAAGAAGATTTGAGAAAAGGAGTCCTGAGAGTGTTACAGAATATTATTGGTCCGAGGTTAGACTGGTCAAAAGTCACTAGTTGTTTGCAGAAGAAAGATGAAACTATAAGTGAGTACACTGAAAGGTTTTGTCACTCAGCTGCAGCATACAGTGGAATAGCTGATACTCCAGAGAAGGTACTGGATTATAAAAGACCACTATTTCGAACATGGTTTGATGGCCTTTTATCAGAGTACAGATCTGCTTTGCCGTTCTTAGATCTCACATGGTTCACTGTAAGCCTGCAAAACAACTTGGGACAGGTTAGATACTTGGGAAATAAACTATTTTTGAGACTATAATCTAAAGAGATTATTGTCCTTCACGTCTGCTGCGATCTCAAAACTCTGGCCATTTGATAATAACTAGAATATCAAAATCAACTGCGGGCAGCAGATCCTTTTCCTATTTAGCGCCCAAACTCTGGAAAAATCTACCTAGCATTTTTC
>NW_015627926.1:17126-19331 GCF_001515625.1 Sinocyclocheilus rhinocerous
ATCCTTTTCCTATTTAGCGCCCAAACTCTGGAACAATCTACCTAGCATTGTTCGGGAGGCAGACACACTCACAGTCAGTTTAAATCTAGATTAAAGACCCATCTCTTTAACCTGGCATGCACATAATACACTATCGCAATTCTATAATTCAAATCCGTTAAAAGGATTGTTAAGCTGCATTAATTAGGTGAACTGGAACTGGGAACACTTCCCATAACACCTGATGTACGCGCTACATCGTAAGAAGAATGGCATCTACGCTAATATTAGTCACTTTCATTTTTATTCTGAGGTTACCGTAGCCATACGGATCCAGTCTGTATCCAGATCAGATGGTCACTGTAGCCACCCAGATCCAGTCCATATCTAGACCAGATGGTGGATCAGCACCTAGAGACGACCTCTACAGACTTGAATGTCAGCGGAGACCATGTCAACTAGATGTGCCCCAGAGATGGATCCCCTGCGAAGACCACGTCACCTCGATGACCATCGGCACAAAACTGGTTTTTCCCAAAGTTTTTTCTCCATTTCTGTCACAATGGAGTTTTGGTTCATTGCCACTGTCGCCTTTGGCTTGCTTAGTTGGGAATGCTTGACTGATTGCACAGACACTGTTGGAATAGCGCTGAACTGGATGATGACATCACTGAATCATCAATGAACTGACTTTAGCTGGAAAAATGACTCTTTGTTATTGTCTTGCATTATTGACAAACTATTTTCCTGTTTGACACTGTAAAGCTGCTTTGACACAATCAGTATTGTATAAAGCACTATACAAATAAAGGTGACTTGACTTGACTCTGATGTTAAAGCCAGGGTAAAGATTGCAGCAGCATCCTATAAGGTAAACACAAAGAACCGACAGAAATGTAAATGTCCAAAGAGGGAGGGCAGTTGTCATTACTGTGGTAAACCTGGAAACTGGATGAAAGAGTGTAGGAAAAGCAAATAGACATTAGGAGAAATTAACAGCTTTACTCAGCTCCTACTCAGTCTACGTACTACTCTGAAGCAGTCCCTCCCCATTTCACCGAACTGTTGGAGGAGCTTGTTGAGATACTAACTGTTATAGGGCTGTGAGTGCTGTCACCTCTTTCCACCTCTCTCACTCACAGTCTTAAAAGCTATACTACAGCACACTGGAGTCATTCACCCATTCTCTACAGTCATAGTTTTTGCTATGACTAATGTTCCAATGGAGGATGGAGATGTTGCACAATAAAGTTTGCAAATCACCTACAGGGACAGACTAGGACACACACCAGTGAGGAGCCCAGAGAAGAACCGAAGTGCAACAGGCCTCGGGGGCCAACCCTGTGGTGAAGACTTCCTCATAGGTTTTCCCCAAGCGGCAACCTCCCGGTCTCTCGCTTGAAGCCAATACGGAAGTGACTAAAACTGCAATTCATCGACTGACCGCTAGAGGCTGGCTCCAAAAGGGAGTCAGTCCCATAGACTCCCCATGTTAAAATGCCCAACTTTACAGCAGAAAAAATATGTTTACAGCCTGGTACAAAAAGTGCTTTTGGTCTATATAGGTAATTTTGCCCTTCATGACAACTGTGAGGGGGGTGAATTTTTTTATAACTCATCCGTTTAAATTATATTAAGCCTTAAAGTTCTGCATAATTAAGGGCGTGGCCACTTGAATGACAGGTGGATTGCCGCTCTGCTCCAGAGTGTGAAACTCGCTAGACTGTGAAACTTAGAAAAATGGCTTTAAAGATTTTTATTTGTCCAGAAAAAAACTGGTGATCACCATTTACGGAATCATTATAGTAACATCTATATAAAATCTAGTGATCATTGGCTAGGCTATAACATATAGTAATGTAATTAAAAAAAAATTCTGACCGTAACAACCAGACAAAAAGTTAAATGTGAGTGGATTTTGGTTTTGCAATCAATTTATTTGCAATGTTCGCTAACATTAACGGATGCAAGACATACTTAGCCTATTGTTTTTACATCGAACTGAATGAAAATAGCTTAACCTTAGAACGACTTGTTGATTGATGTGAACGCCAGCAGGAATAATGCTCAGAATGAGCAGAATTAAACATCTCCGATGACGTTCATTGCAATGTTTTTTATCGAGTTACAAGAAAAGGTATGAAACGGATTTAATTGCGTACAGTAACTGATTTTATGTGATACGCTGTCATGGCATTCGACTCCTCACACGTGCAGAAGTGGGCA
>NW_015627926.1:19396-22364 GCF_001515625.1 Sinocyclocheilus rhinocerous
TGATACTGTGTTCTGCCTTGGTTTCTCCTGGGCTTTTCTCCAAGATACTTATACACATGATAAAGGAGGTCATATATCTCCCAAAATTATCAATAACTAATTTCGACCAAAAACGAAGTTATGGTGTGTTGTCTTTGCAAGGCAGCACTGCTGTCACCATAGACGGGCGTGGTTTCAGCAACTAGCGCCTCAGCTTCACCCACGTCCCGCCTTTTTGCCCATTTTCGATTATCCGGGAGTGATCAGTATCAGTAGTTTATTTCCACCTCACTGGTCCATAGGTGTCAAATTACCTAAAACTAGATTGAGAAATAGGGCTGCAACAAATGATTATTTTGATAATCGATTAATCTAATGATTATTAGAACGATTAATCGACGAATCATCGATTATTTCACTGATTAATCCGTATACTTTATTCAGCTTTTGCAATTAGTTAAAATATTCAGTTATACATATTCTAAAAAATAAATAAAGGTAATCACTTCAGCTTTTGAAAATCATATTATGTAATTACAATTATTATACAGTTAATTTATACAAATAAATATATTTGGCACACAAAATGAGATGACAGACAGAGAAACTCTCTCATTCACCATTTAATAAACTATATGAAAAAGCAACTGAATGACACATCATTCTGCCTAACATCTCCTTTTGTAAGCCATATGGATAAGAAACAAAAAGGTAAGAGTTAAGACACTTTATTTTTGGATAAACTATTTTATTCACATATTCTCTCTTAAAATACCTGATAGGGTTATGACAATCAAAACAGTCCTGAGCTAGATCAAGCTTTGATCTCTGCAAACCAAACTATCACTTTAAGTCAAGTCAAGACACCTTTATTTATATAGCGCTTTTAACAATACCGATTGTGTCAAAGCAACTGTACAGCATTAATTAGGAAAATAGTTTATAGTTGTCCTGATCTCCGTTGACATTCAGGGCTGTAGAGGTCGTCTCTAGGTCCTGATCCACCATCTGGGCTGGATACAGACTGGATCCGGGTGACTGCAGTGACCATCTGATCTGGATACACACTGGATCTAGTGGCTACAGTGACCTCGGAATAAGAAGGAAACAGACTAATATTAGCGTAGATGCCATCCTTGTAACGATGTAGCAAGTTCATCGGGTGTTATGGGAAGTGTCCCCGGTTCAAGTTGGCCTAATTAATGCAGCCTAAAAATCCTTTAACGGATTTGAATATTAGAAATGTGTTAGTGTGTTATGTGTAAACCAGGTTACAGAGATGGGTCTTTAATCTAGATTTAAACTGACAGATTGTGTCTGCCTCTCGAACAATGTTAGGTAGGTTTACTAGGTTATTCCAGAGTTTGGACTCTAAATAGGAAACGGATCTGCCGCCCGTAGTTGATTTTGATATTCTAGGTATTATCAAATTGCCTGAGTTTTGAGAATGCAGCGGACGTGGAGGACTATAATGCAATAAGAGCTTGTTCAAATACTGAGGTGCTAAACCATTTAGGGCTTTATAAGTAATAAGCAAGATTTTAAAATCTATAAGTTCAGAATGTCTATGAATGCTGATCCCAATGCATCTTTTTCATTATCAACATGGATAGTAAAATCACCAACAATTAAAACTTTATCTGCAGCCAACACTAACTCTGATAGAAAATCAGCAAATTCTTTAATAAAGTCTGTATTGTGCCCTGGTGACGGTAGAATACAGTAGCCAGTGGATACAGTAGCCAGTACAAACATCACAGGGGATTTATCATTAACACTTGTTTCTCTGGATAATGTTATATGAAGCACCATTACTTAAAACGAGTTATACTTGAAGCCCGCCCTCTGAGAAATACTGAAAATATTGTTATAAATTGTAGCAACACCTCCCCCTTTACCTTTTGGACGCGGCTCATGTTTATAACAGTAATCTTGGGGGGTAGACTCATTTAAAATAATGTAATCAGCAGGTTTTAGCCAGGTTTCTGTCAAACAGAGCACATCTAATTTATGATATGTGATCATTTCATTTACAAAAAGCGCTTTTGTAGAAAGGGATTTAATATTCATTAAGCCAAGCTTTATCAATTGTTTATCTGTATTATATCTGTTTTTTATTTGTTGAACATAAAACACAACAAAGGGAAAGACTACCCAGATAGCACATGTACGTCGCGGAGACGTCTGCTAAAGAGCGTATCATCTGGTAAACATCGGATTCTTTTTTTATAGTCGTATTATGATCATCTGTAGATCGGCTGTTTGAGCTGTTAAATGAGACGTCTTCCCTACCTCTAAATTACATCTATACGACGTCTCTTTATCACCCACAATATGCCAGTATGTGCGTCAGGACGGGAAGCTGCAGACCAGCTGCTATACTTGATTAATTTAAAGGGAAATACGTGAAGAAATAACGATTATTTAAAATCCATATTCTGTAATATTTGCTTTTCTTTCTACAAGAACGTATAGCATGTTTAAAAGACATGAGGTTTACAGTCGGTTTAGCCAGTCTGTCTGCTTCCTGACCTGGGCCCCAGTTTGTCAAGTGCAAACTCTTGCAAACTCAAAAGACAATGTGCCATATTTCTAGACAGAAGAGCGGCACCACCCCAGGAGCATTAAATCATTAAAGCATTCAATCTTTTCAACAGATCAGGTCTGCCCCAAAAATTCGTCCAATTGTCTATGAAACCTATGTTATTCTGCGGGCATCACTTAGACATCCAGCCATTGAGTGACGACAGTCTGCTGTGTATCTCGTCACCCCGTTAAGCATGGAGGGGACCAGAGCATATTACAGTGTCTGACATCGTACTTGCAAGTTCACACACTACTTTAATGTTATTTTTAGTGATCTCCGACTGCCAATGAACTCAATCGCAATCGCAAACCACTCAGCAGCACAGCAGACAGGAGCCCCTCTGCCAGTGCTTTTTTTTATTTCTTTTTTTTTTTACGTTTTTCTCTTTAACATAAAAGCATA
>NW_015627926.1:22731-25306 GCF_001515625.1 Sinocyclocheilus rhinocerous
CTTATATATTTACAAGGAGGCACCAACACTTTTTTTTCTTTACTTATGCACATAACACTGTGTGCTTTACATGGACATTAAAATTGCTCTAAATGACCAGGCAAAGGGTGACTTACAATCTTCTTTACTGGAAACAAATGAGAACAAAAGCACAATACAAAAAGAAAAGAAACAAAAGGAAGTTTTTAACCACGTAATCTATCATGCACTTTTAAATCTGCTTGTCCAACTATCCCTGTTAGTTTGATCCTTCTGTAATAGAGATAAACTTGCCTATACAAGTTAATTTGTAGAGAGCATATTAGATCCTTGACTACTTATAGGTTTTAAGTGTTCAACATTACAAGCTTGGTGATTGGATTAACGATTAAATGTACACACACATATATATATACATATATATGTTACAAGTTATTTTGTAGAGAGCATATTAGATCCTTGACTACTTATAAGTTTTAAGTGTTCAACATTACAAGCTTGGTGACTGGATTAACGATTAAATGTACACGTATATATATTTGATGTTGAGCAAGTTACTCCAAAGGAAGTAATTATGATTACAAGTTATTTTGTACTTCAACAGTGTAATGGCATTACTGTACTAATTACCGTATTGTCCCGAATATAAGACGATATTTTTTTCTTGGAAATACATCTGAAAAAACGCGGTCGTCTTATATTCAGGGTCTAGACTTTGACATGTCAATAATACACCCACAACACTAGGTGGCGCCAAATACGCATAAAACGAGTGTGCCATGAAATACGTAATGTAATGTGTGTTGTAAAGATCGCGAGTAAAAACAAAAGAAAAAAACCTTACAGCTGCATGAGTCGTGACGGTCACGTTAGCCTGATGGCACCAAACTCCCTTTGTGATTCTAAAACGTACCACAGTACCCAGATTTGAAGACTAAGCCTAAATGTCCTAATTCAGATGGGCTACCTGTTTTTTTTTTTTTTTATGGTATATCAAAAAGTGTATATTTTTTAAATGTGATTGTTGGTACATTTTACCAGTTTTTACCATACTTTCAAAACAAAAATTAAAATAGGAAAAATATGCAATATGAAAATAATTGAAGACAAAATGTGTTTTACTGAGAAAAAACAAGATTTGTTTTTTAAAAATCCTTTTTCCAAAAGGCACATCTGGAAAAAGGGGGGGGGTGGTCTTATAATCAGGGTCGTCTTATATTCGGGCCAATACTACTCTAAAAATATTCCTTTACTTAATGTTTCAAATCATAATTCATAAATTATTCTTGGACTGACAAGAACACACATTTTAATGTTAAACTTGAGATGTGTTTGTTAAATTCACTATTGTTTTACACAGACATGTTCTATAGTCTATACAGTATTTAATGCAATTACTGTACATCCTACCTGTAATTAAATCACAGAATAATTAAGAGCAATCACTTACATTTTTAAGGTAAAATTAATTAGACTACTTAATAATTAATCATACCCAACTTACCTATCTATATAACTATACAACTTCCTGCAAAGTGCATTTCTAACCCCTCTGAAACACTACTGAAGCAGCTATTTATGATCTTCAGGAGCACTCGTTAATTACAGACAAGGGTGTTGGATCAGTGTTGAATTTGAACTCACTCCAGGAACAGAATTGGGCACCCCTGATCATTATAATTAAGGGGTGATTTATGGCTTCAGTTCATGTAGTTCTTTACACAATTTTAATATATGCCGTGGAGGTAATGTACACTTAGCCATGGCTTACCTCACATATTACATTTAATATTTTGTTTAAAAGCAGCATAAAAAAATAATGCTTTCAATATCTATTGAGAATGGTTACAAATGGAGAATGGTTACAATCCTTTTTAGATATTTAACTATACAAGGTAGAAACCTCAGGAGGAAACACACTACACAAATGTTCATCTGACCAGATGTTATATGCAGCCTCACAACATTAACGACACTGAATAATTTGTTCTTTCCCAGTTAAACAGTTTTAAACCTAGGTGAATCCAGGTCAATATAGCATTTCAATAAAGTAAGGTGATGACACTGAACACCTGCTCATCATATTACTGCACAAGACCCAGAGCTGACCATGAGAGCTTACACTTTAGACGTGTTTGACTTGTGCAGATACTTGTGACACTGTGCAGACCGACTGAAGTATGACAAAGTATCTTGAGAGCGATTCAAAAACATAAGAAGCTGTCTTGCTCTCTTATTGCTCTCGTGGTACTTTGATGTCATACTTCGATCGGTCTGCGCAGCACCGCTTCAAGTCAAACACACCTATTATCTCTTCTAGGGAAAGATTAAAGGGGTCATATGATACTATTTTAAACATCATTATTTTGTGTATTTGGTGTAACAGAATATGCTGACATGCTTTAATGTTCAAAAAACACATTATTTTTTAAATACTGTACATTATTGTAGGTCCTCTATGCCCCGCCTCTCTCAAACACGTAGTTTTCAACAAAGCCCCCTCCTTTGACAAGCGCAGTCTGCTCTGATTGGCCAGCTGACCCAGTGCATTGTGATTGGCCGAACACAGCAAGCACTCGTCGGAAATGTAACGACC
>NW_015627926.1:26859-39870 GCF_001515625.1 Sinocyclocheilus rhinocerous
TGCACAGCCAGCCTTGAACTCTTCTAGGTTCAAAAAACTGTCGTCCATAAAATGCGTTGCACAAATTCGAACAACTGGGTTGTGCTGTTCTGTTGTAAATAAATCTTAACCAATGATTCCTAATTGCATCTACTTCCGGAAGTAGATTGCTTTTGCTTTCGCACTGAAATACACAGTCTCCCTGACATGGCTGCATCAACACTGCTGCTGTTCCTGAAA
Source organism: Sinocyclocheilus rhinocerous (assembly GCF_001515625.1). Lineage (NCBI taxonomy): Eukaryota > Metazoa > Chordata > Actinopteri > Cypriniformes > Cyprinidae > Sinocyclocheilus > Sinocyclocheilus rhinocerous. The sequence goes on from NW_015627926.1 coordinate 27,079, forward strand.
CAACGCCTTCTTTCTTTGCGTGCACATTTGGGCGGCATTATGCTAATATTGCCACATAGTGACGTAGACATGTGGGGGCGTGTTAGAACGAGCCGTTTTAGGTAGGCATGGTTGACTCTTAACTTTAGCCATTTTAGGTAGGCGTGGTTGACTCTTAACTTTTATAAAGAATATCTCTTTGGATTTGAGACTTTAGTCTTTGCAACTTTACAGATCTTCTTTATGCACCAAGAGCTTGTAACACTCCAAAGAGAAAGGAAAACTTGAAATCGCATCATATGACCCCTTTAAGTGAATTTGCTTTTAAATAATAAATTTAAGATATAATCAAACAATACAAATATTAAGGACATATTTTAACAACTGAATGCACAAAGGTAGGAGAGACCATGCTACATTGTGAACAGTAACAAATCAGGGAAACTGTTAGGCAAGACTAAATTATTTGTGTAGAGATTGTTGTGAATGGCATATCTCTACAGAACAGAAATCCTGCTGATGGACTGTGATGAGACACAGGTGTGGGAATGATCGTGGACCAGGGGTGGATTTGGGTGTCTAAGGACATCACAGGCTGGGTTGTCCTAAGGTATTGGGTGAAGAAAAGAAACAGAGTAAGAGCATTTTATGTAACAATGTACACAAAAAGAGCATCACATCATATAAATATTTGTCAGTTTTGGGCACCACTGATTTCCATAGTAGGGAAAAAATACTATGGGGGGAAAATACTATGGAACTGCTTGGTTACAAATATTCTTTAAAATATCTTCCTCTGTGTTCACCAGAACAAAGAAATTCATACAGGTTTGGAACAACATGAGGGCGAGTAAATGACTAACACTTTAATCAGTGACACCGATATACATTATAAAACATTGTTATAAATAGTTTTATATTTTTTACAACAACTGTATCGTTTTGTTGTTGTAATATTGTTTTTTTGCCTTTTTTAAATTTATAAAATTATTGTCATTGTGTGAGTATCGTCAGTGTTTAAAAATAAAACATACATAGAATTCAATGTACAAATTAAACAGTGATTGTTAATAAAACAATCACTGATTTTCTGTCTTGTGTTGCTGGATTAACATTAATGACACAGATGATAACCTTTCATGATGGAGAAGAACGACAAAAAAAATAAATAAATTGGGAGCGTAAGCCTACCACTGCATTGCTAAACACGATCATGAGACACAGCATGTGAATGTTGGTCCTGCCGGGACAGGAGCACCAGAACTGCAACTAACATAATGTGCATTGTAGCATGATACTGCTCTGAACAGTGCATCTCTCTTCAAAGGCAGATCAGACATTTTAATCATTCACAATCAGAAATTGAGAAATCACACACCCGAACCCCAGTATATATTACAAGTTTTTTTTTTTTTTTGGTCACATGCTTAAAATGTAAATGGGTGTTTCTGCAACTACGGCCACTTCGGACCCTCATAAATGTAAAAAATAAAATAAAATAAAACACTGTATTTTAACTATCACAGTCTGTTATACATATAAAACTGTACATAAATTTGCATGTAGCCGTGAAGATTTCAATCTGAAACGCTACATGGTTTTCATATCTTCTTACAAAAAAATCCTTCCCGCAACATTACAATAATCTTTTATAGAAATGAAAAAAAAAAAGAGAAGTGTATAAAATTGAAAGACATTTAACATAGTAATTTCAAGATTTGGCCATTTCTGTAAATACTGATATTTACAAAATTTTAAATTAGAGAATGGGATCGGGAAAAGTCTATGAGCCGGGATCCGAACTCAGGATACCCCTAATTTTAATTTCTCTCAAAACTAGATTTGTCTGAACAAATGTCATATTAAATTTTTTTTCTTTTCAGTAAGGCTTCAAATGTGGGACAGGTGCATTTAGATAAGAAGAAAAAAAAAAAAGACCGTTTAGATGGTGTCAAGTAATGTTTATATGAAAAATTCATTTGAAATAATGTCATTTTGTAAAAAAAATTAATTTGATAATTTCTCAAATATCTCGACATTGGCTACTACGTTCAGACTGTCAGTCCAAATCAGATTTTTTGCATATTTGAAATCTGATCAGATTTAGCAGATGTGAACAGCAAAAAACAAAACCTCATTGAAATTAAATTTTTTACAAATTGTTTCAAGCTACATTCATATAGTTTAAAATCCTATTTAAATTGCATTTCTGGAAATCCGTTTCAGTCTCACCGCTCATATCCGATTTGACATGGTTTATCTAACTTTATCACACCACATAAAATGTAAACATCAGGAAACATGCTGAAATTTTCTGCAGAAACAAGGCTGCGTTTTTGCAAAGTGTTTTGAAACTGACAGAGGCCACAGCTGCACACACATTTCTGCCACTGCCTAGTCCAGTACGCTGTCTACACACATCATGTTGTAAATAAGACAACATTAATGCAAACCCCTTCGTGGTGCTGTTTTTTTTTTTTTTTTTGCTTATGCTTACCAACGCAACATCATTGCCATTTAAACCAATGCAGATATTCTGGAAAACGAAAGAGCTCCACGGGGCACACAAATCAGATCTGAACAACTGCCATACACAGTGAGGACAGTCAATTTTAGATCGGATTAGATCAGATTACAATTAGATACACGATTAGATAAATAATCAGATTTGGGCTGGCAATCTAAACATAGCCAATGAGACCACAGTTTTGGGGCATGAAGTATTTATTAGTCCAAATACCATTTTTGTAGTAATTTTTCATTAAATCATAATTTACTTACTTACATACTTTACACAAGGTGTGTAAAGACACTGTGTTCATATTTATTGATACATTTCCATATATAAAAAATTTCACTGCTAGGACATAAGTGCCTATAGTTGCAGAAACACCCAAATATAAATAAGGCATTGGATCACATCTCTCTCTGAAGTGAAACAGGTTGAAAAGATCAGACAAGTATAAGTTGTGATCAATGATTTGAAAATATTACATATTAGCCTGTGAAATTTACTGCAATGCAGCAGCGAGACACCTAAACACATACTGGTTAATTTGTTTGGACTCATTGTCAAGTATATTTGTGAAAGCTGACAATGAAAAAATAATATGGACCAATTTGCAGACAACCATTTATTCAACACCAGAGTAACCAACACAAAAGTGCCCTGATTATGTGTGCCCAAATTTAACAGAGACATACAGAAAGCCGGTTTGTAAACAACACTGCTGAGTTTTTTGGCTCAGCATTTAGCTAAATAATCTCTTAAGTAAAAATTTGTAATGGGATTCAGAGGAAGGATTACTAAAAGAGGCAGACTAATGCAGGCCCACTTTACAGTAGTGCAAGATGTATCTCTATAGATAAAACATTTAAGAATGATGAAGGTCACAGAGTATGGAGGACCAAACCTGCAGAAATGAAAATATATTAGGTTATATATTTATTGAATTTATTTATGTGTATTTATTTATAAATGCATTTGTGTGTTTTTATATTTATTGCTAAATACATAAATAAATATATATTTCTTTATGTATTTATTTCCAAATTGATTGATAATTTTTTTTTTTTTTTTTTTACTTTTCCGTATGCTCACAATTCTTCAGGGAGTCTTTTCTCTGTGATTACAAAATGAACACAAACCTTAGAAACCTTCACTGAGTGTATTGCGGCCGGCGGGCTTGACTGATGAATGGCCGGCGGAAATTTTTTTATTTTTCGATTAAATTCGATATCGATTCTCAAAAGCTGTGGTATTTATTTTCCGGTATTTATTTCAGCAAACATATTACACAAGATTTGATTAACATGAATCTTATCATTAGTCTTCTCCACTAGATGTCACCCTCTTATTTACCTTGCGCAACGTTACAACAGAAAGCCTGTCAGTCGTTCAGTGCTTATCATGGCGTAGATACTTTTGACAAGAACAAAGAAATATGCGTGATTTGCAATGTTGAGGTGAAATGCTATAGTAATACTACAAATCTGCGGAAGCATTTGACAGCACGCGTAAAGGTGCCATGATTTCAGCAATGAATGAATAAATGAATGGCGGATGACGTGACGCACTGTTTTGTTTACTACTCACTAGTGCTGTCAAATGATTTATCGTGATGAATCGCATCCAAAATAAAAGTTTTTGTTTACATAATGTGTGTACTGTGTATATTTATTATGTGTATATAAATACACACACATACAGTATATATTTCGAAAATATTTACATGTATATATTTATATTCATATAATTTATATTATATATAAATATATTTAATATATAACATAACATTTTTCTTAAATATATACACATGCATGTGTGTATTTATATATACATAATAAATATACACAGTACACACATATATTATGTAAACAAAAGCTTATTTTGGATGCGATTAATCGTTGACGCTTGCGGTGTTTTCAGCTTCTGCCGCCTCACTACATGATGACATGAACACACAAATATCATCTCCAGCTGCTCTGAGAGTCACTTCATGAGCATTTTACCATTTAATTTGAGAAAACTACCGTCATATCACATACACAGCAGCTGCAAGTTCTTCACAGCAACCTGTCAAAATAAATGTTTGGTTTAACGTGAAGAAACTGTGTCAGAAATATATTACTATTTAACAGTCTTAAAGGGACTGCTAAATACCAAAAATATATTACTATTTAGCAGTCTTATTATGCTCTTTTACAAAGACTTGATTTTGTTTTGGTGGTGTACTAGAACAGGCTCTCATACTAGGTTGTTCGAAAAACACATTTTTTCGCATTTATTATTATTACAACACCCCTCTCCCTCGTCTGGCATGAATGGCTCGAATAGTTCCTGTATCAGAGTCGTTCGTTGTAGTTTTTGAAAAGTGATTTCTGTTAAATAAAATATCTCCTTTTGAAGTGGACTTTGAGCTTTGCAGATCTTTTTTATGCTCAAACAGCAACATTACAGACTAACTAAAGTTGAAAAAGTGAAAAAGCATAATAGGACCCCTTTAAGACTCAATGTAACAATACTACTACTACTACTACTAATGAATATTAATAAAACTTTTTTTTAAAGGAATAATCACATTTGTTTTCTTTTTAATTTTAACAGTAAACCTCTGTTGTGCAGCACTTTGTTTGCCAAAAAATAAAAGGGTTTAATTTTCATTTGATTAGGATAAATTAATGTTTTATGCCTTCATTTGATTACTAGAAAAATGAAGAAAAACATTTTATAGGTCCCTATTATTGTTAAAAAAAATAGGACCCTATACAAAAAAAATAATAGGTTTAAAATACAGCCCTGTGGCTCTTTATTTCTTTTTATTAATTCACCATTTGTAAACTGATGTTTACTGTTCATTTTTAGAAATATCAATAGCATTTGTATTAAAACTATATTTACTGAATGTAATCAGAAAATTGAGAATTGAATCAAGAATTGAACTGAATCGAATCGAATCGAATCGACAGCTTGTGAATCAGAATCTAACTGAAGCTCACACTGTGCGATTTTGGCCACGATTTGGTCGTCTGAGACAAATTTTGAAAATCCGAAGATTCCTATAATCCTAGGCTAAAATCTGTAGTCTTTGATCGCTGGTTTGACATGTTCACCAACAGCCGATTAATGACCGTTGCGATCAAATTTGACCTCAGACGAACTTCTGGTAGTGTCAGAAGATTTGACGCACAGTCCTGCAGTGTGACTTCTCCTACGACGAACGTCAAACTGTCTTTGTTTTTCAAGACAAGCCATGATCAGAATTAATGCTAGAGATTTCTTCTAACCGCATAAACTCCGGCGCTCTCGTCCTCCGCGCACTGAATAAATATGATACACCAGTTGCCCCGCTGTTTTCATGTGGGTGGATGTTTACTGTTCATTTTTAGAAATATCAATAGCATTTGTATTAAAACTATATTTACTGAATGTAATCAGAAAATTGAGAATTGAATCAAGAATTGAACTGAATCGAATCGAATCGAATCGACAGCTTGTGAATCAGAATCTAACTGAAGCTCACACTGTGCGATTTTGGCCACGATTTGGTCGTCTGAGACAAATTTTGAAAATCCGAAGATTCCTATAATCCTAGGCTAAAATCTGTAGTCTTTGATCGCTGGTTTGACATGTTCACCAACAGCCGATTAATGACCGTTGCGATCAAATTTGACCTCAGACGAACTTCTGGTAGTGTCAGAAGATTTGACGCACAGTCCTGCAGTGTGACTTCTCCTACGACGAACGTCAAACTGTCTTTGTTTTTCAAGACAAGCCATGATCAGAATTAATGCTTGAGATTTCTTCTAACCGCATAAACTCCGGCGCTCTCGTCCTCCGCGCACTGAATAAATATGATACACCAGTTGCCCCGCTGTTTTCATGTGGGTGTGTAATGCTGCTTGCACTATTCTTTTAAATATGCCGGTATTGGCGCCATTCATATACTTTTAATGATATTAATGATAGCCAATATTACAGCCCCGCGGTGCAATTCAGCTCTCAGTCACTGAACGTGTATGGGTTGATAAGTTAAACTCCGAACAAGTTTTCTTGCGCGCACCCGTTTTTAACACGTCTTGACTGTGGTACAGTCTGACATTAATGACAACTGAGATCCCACAGTGTGACATGATCATCATGTTCGTACAGTCTGACAAGTACAATCCTAAAGGACTTTTAAAAAATCCGCACAGTGTGAGCCCGGCTTGAATCGGGACATCTGAATGGATACCCAGCCCTAACTCCCTCATTTACATGTTGCACACGGAAAAGTAAAAATAAATAAATAAACAAATCTGTAAATAAATACAAAGTAAATAAATAACCACATGAAACAAAAACATTGAAAAATAAATGCATAATGCATAATACATAAATGTAATAAATATAAAAATGAATGAAAACAAAAACAAAAAAACAGTCAGGATTAAATTGTATTACAAATTAAATTATATTTGTTTTATAAAGACATTTATTTCTTTATTTTCCTTTTATTACATTTATTTAATTAACTATAGATGTATTTATTTTTAATTTCTGCATGTTTGGGCCTCCATAGAGTGAGCTTCTGCATGAAATGTACAGCTGTTGTTAAAAGCAGTAGAAACTTCATTAAATGCTTCAAAGATAATTGTGAGTTCATTACTCTGTTAGGTGCTTCTGCGCTTGAAATGTGTTTTCCCCAGTGAATAACTTCATATTATATATGCAAGTAACAACTATTTTAACAATTAATTAATTTTTCAATTATTTATTTGATTAATTGGACTAAAAATATATATTTTGTGTATTTTATTAACGTGTCGGCCATTCTGCACATTAAGTACAAAAGAGTTCAAATGTAAACATTACATTTTGGGGGGAAAAAACAAACACAAAAAAAACAGCAAGGTCATGATGTGGAATAACATGCTTTTTCAATACACAAAAGTAATATAGCTATTATCAAATTGATCAGAAAAATAATTAAAATTACTAGTTGCAGCTTAAAACAAACCATTCACTGACCAACAACAGAATTTTTAACAATTCATTACCTTGTCCGAGTGTGATAAGAGGTTCAATGGAGGATGGAGGAGAGGGTCCTCACCAGGTCAGGTTTCCACAGCTGGTGCAGCCAAGGCAGCAGAATCAAGGAAAGAAGCAATATATTAAACAAGCGGTTTCCAACAAGGTGCCCGCATTGAGTCTGTGAGTTGCCATTGTAAAAATCACTCCATCCAACTTGCCATCAGACATCCACTGTGAATCAGGGCTCAAGACTGTATTAACGGTTACAGGAATAATGCAATATAATAACAGAATTATTTTTTGTTATGAAGCTATGGTAGTTTTTGCATTTATCTCCATACTAAATGTGTTTAGGTAACTTTTTTTCATGAATTCCAGACTTGTATAGAAAAGTTTTTTTTTCTTACTGTAAGGTGAAGAGCCATTCATGGTTTTACCTGTGGTTACCATGACCTACAAATGCATGGTACTATGGAATAACATATGGTAAATTTTAATGAGCAAATATAAAGAAAAGCAAAGGCTATAAAGACCCAACTCAGTTGATGTCACGAATCCGGTCCATGAACTTCTGTCTGCTAGCCATCAGAGTTCAGCCCCGTTACAGTTGAGTTGTCAGAATACTTAAATATTTTCATATAAAAATTAGTTTTTTTTTACACTTTAACACAGATGTTGTTTAAACAAATTTATATTCGCAGCCCAACTTAACTTGAGCGCTTTACTGTCACATATCCATTTTCATGAAGAAGAAAACAAATAATCAAACAATTACCGTTGCCACTGTGGCAAATTTATTCTTAAATTGTGTGGCACTGAAATATTCAGGGCAAGTGTAATGTGACACACAGAGAGAAAATGATAAATGTACACATTTCAATATTTTCATAATTTTTTAGGATTGGTTGTTGAATGAAATTTCAAATGCCTAATAAAATATAATAACTAATAAAATAATAAAATAACCTAATAAAATAAAAACTTCACTGAACCAGAAGATATTTTAAAATATCTTCAACATATGGTGATTAAATTATTTGTTAATTGTTATCCACTGTATAGTAAGTGAAGTTTCTTTTGTTTTCATGGTTTTTGTACAAATACACTGAGTCTGTAATTTGATTTACCTGTACAAATAAAAATTACATTGAAAAAAAACATGAGTTTTAAATGAATGCAGCCTAAGAGTGTTTATTTTGTCCAGAAACAGTAATGACGTCTAAATGAGACTGCAGTTGACCTTATAAGACGTTGAAAATTCGTCCACAATGACCACATCTGAACTAACTTTTAACCTCTTAAAGACGTCCTGTGGACGTCAATATTGGACGTCCAAAAGACGTCGAAAAAAGACGTCATAAAAACTTTCATTCTGGCTCTTCAGGGGACGTCATTTCAACGTCCGAAAAAGACGTTGAAATGACGTCGTTTGGACATACCTTTGCTCAGTGGGACGTCACCGTCTGTTATGCGCGAGATACAGATAACCATTATGGACGTCCAAAAGACGTCGAAAAAAGACGTCATAAAAACTTACTTTCATTCTCTTCAGGGGACGTCATTTCAACGTCCGAAAAAGACGTTGAAATGACGTCGTTTGGACGTACCTTTGCTCAGTGGGAACTGCCCTGTCAATCATCTTGTCACAGTTAACATCATCCACATTTCGTTTAATTTGATTTCCTACGGTATTGGAGAGAAATTAAGAGTCACATTGCGGGTCTTTCATGTGAGAACTCTGCTCATGTGTTTGCATAATGATAATTTAAAAGTTAATAACCAAAGTATCATTGTAAGTTCACAATGTTGCTGCAGACGAAATATAATGTGGATAACATAATATTTTCTCATCAGGTTAGACATTGAATTGATTATTTATCATTTAAATCCCTTTCTCTACCCGTCCGTCGGTCGCGCATATCCGCCATGTTTGTAGTTTTTAACACTTTTTATGCGTGTTTGTAGTTCTAATCGAATCCTGGTCCACCGCGCAATGTGTTGTGGGCAATATAAACCGTTAGAGTGCGCATCGATCTGCACTTCGAATTTTAATCTCAAGTAGTAGACCATCTGGGAATCTTTGGCATGCTGTTTTCAACATACCGGTAATATGATTTGGAACATACTAATTCTAGTTTCGAATACTATTTAGGATGGATAGTATGCGATTGGTACGCAGCACAACACAGGAATTACGCAACATACGTCATTTCCCATGCTAGTAGTAAACAGGAAGCGCACTGATACCGTAAGGAGACGTCAATTGAAAGGTACTTTTTAAATATAATAACATCGAATAATAGTTTCGTCTAGGAATTTAACCATATGAGATGTATAATTGTTTTTGCATGGGGGCAGAAAAGAAGCTATATTAGCTGTCTATCGAACTTTATTGAGATCTTTAAAGCTATAAATTATGGTGGCATAGTGAATGGAGCGGCTAACAAGACAAACCTTGAGAAATTAGACAGAATACGATGTAGAACTTCAATAATCTAGATAAGAGCCATAAAAACACCCGAATAAATGTAATATTAGTTGAAGTTAATGATAATGTCGTTTGAATTGCTAAGAAATTAGCACTTGCATATTTGTTTTGATTGCAAGTTGAAGCTATACATTTTTCTGCAACATTCTCGAAAATTATTATATGAAAATTAACCATGGTTTTATTGTAGTAAAAGTGTAGTAACCATGGTTTTTGGCGTATTGATTACCATTTGTAAAACCACAGTTTTACTACAAATACCATGGTTAAACTATGGTTATTGTAGCAAAACCATGGTTAATTTGTAGTTACCATGGTCTAACTATAGTAACCATGATTTTTTGGTTTTATTTGTGGTAAAACCATGGTTAATTTTCGTAAGTATTTGCATTGAATATAGGTAAGATAATTGAAGTGATTGAAAATAGATTAAATTATTTGACAGTACTGTTTAACAATTTTTTGTTTTCTTTTCAAAATAATGTTAATACCAATAGCAATGACATTCAGCAGCTCTTTAGATGTATAGCCTATGTATGTATGTATGCATGCACATATATATGTGTGTATGTGTATATATATATATTCTCTGGAAAAAATTAGGAGACCACTCCAAATTTTTCTTAAATCAGCATCTCTACATGTGTGGCAACCATTCCATTCCAGTGTCTGTTGATTTCCAACACAGGCACACCTCATTCTGCTTAAATAATTACTGATTAGGTGATCACCTCAACCAAATCTTATTTAATGAGGAAAAAGTATACAAACCATCACTGTCCTCTTGCTCCAGCACCAGCTGGATGGAAAAAACTGTGCTAGCAGTACCTCAAATAACCTCAAATAATAACAACTGACCATGCCAAAAGAGGTGAACAGAAAAGTTTTGAGTGAAGAAAAAAATGGGTTTACATTTAGTCATTTAGCAGACGCTTTTATCCAAAGCGACTTACAAATGAGGACAATAAAAGCAGTTTGCAGCGGCATTTTGGATTAATTGTAGAGGTTTGATAGAAGTGGCTGGAAGACCTGCCAAGAGAGCATTGCAATAGTCCAGCCTGGATAGAACAAGAGCTTGAACAAGGAGTTGTGTTGCATGTTCTGAAAGAAAGGGCCTAGTTTGAATCTGGCTTTACTAGCAGAGGGACTCATATCGTTCGGCAACGATAATTATTGACATTTTTTATAACCTTTTTTAAAACAAAGAGCAATAGAAAGAAATGTTTAAATTTAACCACTATATTTTTTAATTAACCCAATTTATTGAGACAAACAACAAATATTTTTTGTTTTAACAATGAAACACAAAATAAAAATTAAACAAATATCTAATTTCTAATGTTTTATATGCAGATTAAATAGGTTTTAAGGAAACTTTTGTCTTGTCTCCCGAGTCCACAGGAGGGCGCAATGAACAAAATAATGCAGCGCATTTAAATTGTCAACGCAAGAAAGTAACTCTATAAAAAAACGTGCGTTATGTCTAAATTAACTTATAAAATCAAATATAATTTCGTAAATTGCATAAACAATTATGAACAAAACAGCATCATGTATTTATGCATTGCTTAATCCAAAGAGCCGAAGCGCCATTCACACAGATTTCATTTAAAATCATATGAGACGCAGTGAAAAGGAATAAACCTCCACAAATTCGTGACGTGTTTTCTAAAAGTTTAAACTGTTTTAACTTTGCATGGCTACATCTCTTGTGTGAGACGCGAGTGCAGCAGTCATATTTGTCCGTCTAAAAAATTAGCTGAATATGTGTTCTGTGTGAATGGCTTGTTTTCGGTTTTAACCATAGGCTGTATAAAAACAGGTTTTAAGCTTATCAAGATCTTCTCTGCATTGAGCTCCTATATTTCTCTAATATTTTGAATGAATAACGCAGCAGTGGCGCGTCTCATGGGCTAGACTAACAAAACATTAAAATGCAACAATGTCACTTACATCATCATCACTGCATCTTGTGCTCCACTGATGATGCTCCTTGACGCACACCTAACATTGCAAATGTTTCTAATTCATTCTTTATTTATAATCTCCTCATCACAGGCAGGCACAGCACTCGTTTCAGCATGTGTTCATGTTTGTGTGTGCTGTCTGCGTCACTCATAGCACGTGCCTATATCGTGAGCTGTATCGAACATTTTTTCTATCGTTATCGAAGAAGGTGTACCGTCGATGAATATCGATACCGTTTTATCGCCCAGGCCTAGTTGTAAGCACTTTGTTTTATTATCTGTCCTGACAGTGACTGTTTTTTATTGAATTAATAAATAGGATAAGCAAAAATCACAAACTGTTTCTTTGTATTTATTTTAAATTTATTGTCAGGCCCACGTGGGTAGGGAACTCTTTATTGTGTGTGTATGGATGACCGTCAGCCACCACCGAAGACCATTTTTGACCCAGGAAAATTTCAATTGGATTAAGGTCCGGAATTTGACTTCCGACTTAATGTTTTTTCCAAATATTAACTTTGTTCTTTTTTTAACCATTCGTTGGTAGAACGACTTGTGTGCTTGGGGTCGTTGTCTTGCTGCATGACCCATTTTCTCTTGAGATTCAGTTCTCGGACAGATGTCCTGACGTTCATGGGTAGTCGTGGCCTAATGGATAGAGTCGGACTTGTAACCCGAAGGTCGCAGGTTCGAGTCTCAGGTCCGGCAGGAATTGTCGGTGGGGGGAGTGAATAACCAGCACTCTCTCCACCCTCAATACCACCCTTGAGCAAGGCACCGAACCCTCAACTGCTCCCCGGGCACCACAGCATTGGCTGCCCACTGCTCCAGGTGTGTGTTCACGG
>NW_015627926.1:39880-54767 GCF_001515625.1 Sinocyclocheilus rhinocerous
CCAAAACATTAACTTTGTTCTTCTTTAACCATTCTTTGGTAGAACGACTTGTGTGCTTGAGACAACGGTCTTGCTGCATGACCCACTTTCTCTTTGAGATTCAGTTCTCGGACAGAACTGTCTGTCTGACTGTGGATTGGTGGGGTCCAAACTCTTTAGAGATGGCTTTGAAATCTTTTCTAGCCGGATGAGCAACACCAACTCTTTTTCTGAGGTCCTCGGAGATCTCATTTGTTTGTGCCGTGATACACTTCCACAAACATGACCAAACTTTGATAGTTCCCTGTTCTTTAAATAAAACAGAAAACAGGGCACACACTGACACCTGATAGTCATCTCACTGATTAAAAACACCTCTGATTCACCTTCAAATTAACAGCTAATCCTTGAGATTCACATACTTTTGCCGCTCACAGATATGTAATATTAGATAATTTTCCTTAATAAATAAATGACAAAGTATATATTTTCATCTCATTTGTTTGATTGGGTTCTCTTTGTCAACTTTCAGGACTTGCATGAAAATCTGATGATTTTTATGGGTTATACTTATGCAGAAATATAGACAATTCTAAAGGGTTCACACACATTCAAGCAGCATTGTATATACAGTGGGTACGGAAAGTATTCAGACCCCCTTAAATTTTTCACTCTTTGTTATATTGCAGCCATTTGCTAAAATCATTTAAGTTAATTTTTTTTCCTCATTAATGTACACACTTGTCAACTTTCAGGACTTGCATGAAAATCTGATGATTTTTATGGGTTATACTTATGCAGAAATATAGACAATTCTAAAGGGTTCACAAACTTTCAAGCAGCACTATGAATGAAGACTTCAGATGCAAAAACCATCTGACATTTTTTCTTTTAAATGACCATTTTATTTATCAGGCTTCTTTGTTTAGGTATAGTTATTTCACTTGAATGGCAATGAAAAGGTTATTAGTTATTGAAATGCCTTATTTTCTAACTAAGTCGGAATTATTTTAATTTTAGTTTTTGGGTGACTTATCCCTTTAATATTTTATTATTATTTTTTATTATTAACAATATTGTTTTAGTATTATTTTTTATGAAATGATACTATAATTAACAAAACAAAAACTGCCAGTAGATGGTGGTAGAAATTAGAGCCTGACCGATATGTTTTTTTGGGGGGCCGATACCGATATTAGGGAGTAAAAAAAAGGCAGATATCATTATATCTTATATATAAAGATATATCGATATCAATGGAAACAATGGAAACTTACTAGAGAAGTGTGAAGTGTGACATAATATACCTCTGTAAATAAATACAATTTAAATTCACGTCTCGCGCACTTTAATGCCCTTTGAATGTAGCGTGTATGTTCCCTTGAACTGGAATCATGGCGGAATATCATGTGAAGTCCACTTACGGTCGAATAAGACAACGCTTGAATGCTGCTGCCTGAACAAGAGACCTCCTTACTGAAGTGAAAGTGTTGGCTTTTGTCACTATCTCGCGAATGCGACGGCGGATCTCCACCAACTTTGGGGGATCCCTTCAGCTCGAGAAGCCCTCTCGAACGCCGAAACAAATCACTGCTGTGTTTTGCTCACAGATGCACAACAGTTCTGCTGTGGCTTTATAGGTAATATTGCCATTGGAAAAACTGAGCAAAAACAGACAATATTGTGTCTAAAATATAACACAATATTAACTTCTTACTTATTGAACTGTATAAAATCAATATCACATTTGCACTTGAGCTATTTGGGACAAAAACAGCACTGATACTGCACTCGTTGCTAGTGTGATATTGCTTAACAACATCATATGATATAAATATAAGAAAAAAAAAACTCATACAGGGGCATTTTTGCCCCAAATCTCTTTAATTTTAGGGGCATATAACTGCATGCTACAGGCTACATCACACAGTGAGTTGTTTCCTTACATCATGTTCATCACCAGTCACCTGTATGAAATGTAAGATCACCTACGCAGGTCTGGGCAGGGCGTGTGCGTTAAATGCATTAAAAACATTTTAACATGTTAAATCAACAGCCCTACTTTAACCAGGATAAAAACTTGCAGCTCGACAATTGAAAGCTGGTGCTAATATGCACGCCGTGATTCATCTTGAAATTATATGATTCGATTTGCGTCCTCTGATTGGTTCTGTTGACTTGGAGGCTTTTGTTGGCAAAGGGATGCGTTGTTTAGATGTTTCTGCCAGCGAACCAGTATTTCTGAATGGGCTGAGGCTGGGATTTAGTGGGTTTGAAGCTACAGTATTTGATGAACTTATGAGGTGGCATTTAGCGGCTTTTGCATCTGAAGTCTTCATAAATACATATATATCACTAACTAGGTACATATCCTAAAAGCTCCTTTTAATGGTGTGTGTATTATGCTCCCTACAGAAACATGGAGGGTTTGAAGTTTTCTAGCAACACCATGCAGGTGAGTTTTGTGTGTCAGCGCTGCAGTCAACCACTGAAGCTCGACACATCCTTCAACGTCTTAGACAGAATGACTATCCATGAGCTCACAGGTATGACCATACAGTCCTACACAATTTTAAACTGGTCTCTTTCCACAGACAGAGAGAGCTGGAGCTAATCAATTAAGAAGCAGACTGAGTTTGACTTGTCTTTTTTTTTGTGCAGCTCCATTATTGACGGTGACAGCCAATAAACAGTCGGAAAGCAGTGAGGGCAGCCGTTTTCCTGAGGTGAGTATATCACACCAGCAAGCTTGCTTTGTGATCTTGTTGGCACTTATGTGTACAGAAGCTCTTCTATACAAACAAGAAGTGGTGTGGATGCAGTGGTTGCTTTGGTAACGAACAATGATGCCTGCTTATGATAACATCCTGAATCTGACATGATAACTATACACAGACACACACACACACACACACATACATGATATAAAAATACCCACACAGGGTTTCGATTTTGAAACGTGTAGTGCTCATTTTTATTCAATGAATTCAAAGCCTTTTGGAAAATCTATTTGTGGCGGTCAGTTTTGATATTGTGGCAGCCGCCACAAATTAATCAATGTATGGGAAACACAAGATCTAAAAGAATGACATCCAAAATTTTCTGAAGACAGTCGGGTTCCTTCAGAAATACAGTGATATAAAAATACCCACACAGGGTTTCGATTTTGAAACGTGTAGTGCTCATTTTTATTCAATGAATTCAAAGCCTTTTGGAAAATCTATTTGTGGCGGTCAGTTTTGATATTGTGGCAGCCGCCACAAATTAATCAATGTATGGGAAACACTGTGTGTATATATATACTGTGTATATATATATATATATATATTAGGGCTGAACGATTAATCGAATGCGATTGTCATGCGTATCTTGTCAGTAAAGCCGGTTCTGTAATCAGTAGTAAATCTCCATCACCTGCTTTCAGATGGAGCAGCATTTACTACACAGAGCTGTAGTTCACTAACAAGCTATGCAAAATCGCGTTCATAATTGCAGACAATATAATCGCTCGATAATGAAATCGAAAAAATCGTTCTGCGATTATGAAAGCTGTTTGCGTAGCTTCTCAGTGAACTACGGCTCTGTGTAGTAAATGCTGTTCCACCTGAAAGCACGTGAAAATACCACATTTAATAACATGTTTTTACTCCAAACTCACTTCATAATGTCAGTCGAGTGTTTAAAGTAAATCCCTCTGTGAGATGATGTGGATTCTTACACAGAATAAGGCACGCAACATATAGCTAAGCAGTGATAAAGGCTATGTCAATTAGCATTGCATTATTATATACTTTAATATAATAAACATTATAATAAGATGAACTCAGATATTATGACTAATAAACACACAACTACGACAATATATGGTTATATATTGTCGTAGTTGTGTGTTTATTAGTCACGTTGAATCAATGAAAGCAGTTAAATCTTCTGTTTATTCAGCAACTGCTATATGGTTTTCCTGGATTTCTTCTGCGGGGCGTATTTGGAGTTTCCTCGCGAGAGTGCCCTCTGGCCTTCGGATGGAGATTTACTACTGATCATAGAACCATGCTTTACTGAAAGATACGCATGACAATCACAGCTTCTGGCTAATCGCGATTTGTCGCCTTTGCGATTGAATTTTGATTAATCGTGTAGCCCTAATATATGTACAGTGCCTTGCGAAAGTATTCATTTTTTTCACGTTTTGTTATGTTGCAGCCTTATGTTAAACTGCTTTAAATGACCCCCCCCCCACACATCAATCTACAATGCATACACCATAATGACAAAGCAAAACAGGTTTGTAACAACTTTGCAAATTTATTAGAAATAAAAAACTTAAATTATTCCATTGCATGAGTATTCATACCCTTTTCTGGGACACTTGAAATTTAGCCCAGGACCACTCATATCACTTGTAGATGTTACTACACTTCGAGTGGAGTTAACCTGTGGCAAATTCATTTGAATGAGTATGATTTGGAAAGGCACACGCCTCTCAATAAAAGGTCTAACAGCTGAAAATGCATATCAGAGTAAAAACCAAGCCCTGAGGTCACCTTTAGAGCTCAGAGACAGGATTGCGTCAAGGCACAGATCTGGGGAAGAGTTAAAAAAAAATTTCTGCTGCATTGAAGATTCACAGAAGCATTTAGCCTCCATTATCCATAATGGAAGAAGTTTGGAACAACTAGGACTCTTCCTAGAGCTGGCCTCCTGGCCAAACTGAGCAATTGATGGAGAAGGGCCTTGGTTAGACTGGTGACCAAGAAGATGATGGTCACTCTAGTTGAGCTCCCTGATCATATATGCAGATAGGAGAAACTTAAAGAAAGACAAACATCACTGCAACACTCCACAGGTCCGGTCTTTATGGTGGTGTGGCCAAACTCAATCCTCTCCTCATTGAAGACACATGAAAACCCACTTAGAATTTGCAACAAAGCACCTAAATAACTCTCAAATTGTAAGAAACAAGATTATCTGGTCTGATGAACCTCAATTCCATGCATCATGTATGGAGGAAACCAGGCACTGCTCATCACCTGCACAGTACCATCCCAACACTAAAGTGTGGCGGTAGCAGCCTCATGCTGTGGGGCCTTTTTTTCAGCGCCAGGGACTGAGGGACTCGTCAGAGTAGAAGGAAAGCTCAACACAGCAAAATATTGAGATAGCCTTAATGAAAACATAGTCCAGAACATTTAGAACCTCAGACTGGGCAGAAGGTTCACCTTCCAACAGGACAATGACCCTAAGCACACAGCAAGAGTGGCTTATAGACAACTCTGTGAATGTCCTTGAGTGGCCCAGCCAGAGCCTGGGCTTGAACCCAATCAGACATTTCTGGAGAAACCTGAAAATGTCTGTGTGACGAGTGGGGCCGTGGGAACGGAGTGAGGCCGGTGGAGTAATTGATAATGAGCGACACCTGCACCACTCACCGGTCTCGAGTCCCACGGAGGAGCTCCGGAAGGATAAAAGGAGGAGCTACGACACTGAAAGAGAGAGAGGACCAGGCCTGGATGGCTCTCGGCCCCGCCGCCACTTGTCACATACTCCCGGGTTTCGGCACCAATGTAACACCGTTCGTAGGTCGGGAACACCGGCCTCGCTCCGTTCCCACGGCTCTCAGCCCCGCCCCTCTCGTCACAGTCTGCCAGCCCCCATCCAAGTTGACAGAGCTTGAGAGGTAAAGAGGTGAGGAGAAGAATGACAGATAATTGCCAAATGCAGATGTGCAAAGCTTGTCGCATCATACCAAAAATACTTGAGACTGTAAAGGTGCTTCAACTAAGTACTTCTGTCACGGGGTGCTACTGTGAGGAGCACGGAACGAGGAAACCAGGAGACCAGGAGTACAAACCAATGAGTTTATTTCAATCGCGGGGAATCACATGTAGCACAAGGGAGTTGACATAAACAAACAATACCGGACAACACTAACTCAAAGGACTCAGACTTTTAAACACAGGATGACGAGGGACTAAGGAGACACACCTGGAATCATAGGAAATTAAACAAACACAGGATGACGAGGGACGAAGGAGACACACCTGGGATCACTGGAAATTACACATGGGAAACACCTGGGATGAAATTAACAGAATACGCGGGAGACCGAAACTGGGTCACAGAAAAACGCACACAAAACACGGGACAGAATCTGACAACTGCGTTCATGGAATGAATACTTATGCAATGTACTTATTTCAGTTTTTTAATTTTAATAAATTTGCAAAGTTGTCACAAATCTGTTTTTTTGCTTTGTCATTATGGTGTATGGCGATTAATCTCAGTTCTAACAAAGGTTAAGGATGAAATATTTTGGCGAAAAAACAAAGCTTCAAATACACATTTGGAGTGACAACTTTCACTATTGTACAGCACAGGCATTGCTGTCTCGTGTCTGCGTCCTTGTGTCTTTCTGCAATCACACAGCCAAACCGCTAGAAGGCGCTGTCGACTACAGGCACAAAGCGCAGCAGAAGAAGAGTTTGTTTATCTCTGTGAAGCAGCGGCAGTGTAAACGAATAGACTAAAATTTATAAGCATTTAATGGAATTCTCTCTTAAAATATGCTGTTGTGTAATGTTGTTATATGAACAAATATATTATTACATTTTTGGATCTCTAGATTCATTCATGATTTGAGCTTCGTCCTGTGTGATCAGCCTCACTGCTGTCATTGGAAGCTTTAGGCAATCAGACTCTATTACATTCATTTCCAATGGATTTGACATTATGCAAATATTGATTCAATCAGCCAAAGTGGCTAGTGGGAGTGGCTGTATTACACGCCACTACTGAAATCGGATTGGTTTGATACTTTTAACAAATTATATAAATCAGTTATCTCTTTATAAGCATTAACATTATTCACCAATATATGTTC
The DNA here is from genome assembly GCF_001515625.1 of Sinocyclocheilus rhinocerous. Lineage (NCBI taxonomy): Eukaryota > Metazoa > Chordata > Actinopteri > Cypriniformes > Cyprinidae > Sinocyclocheilus > Sinocyclocheilus rhinocerous. The sequence goes on from NW_015627926.1 coordinate 46,740, forward strand.
ATGTATAAAATTCTGTTTTCACACTGCAGTCGCAAATTCATATTGGTTTTCATAGTAACAACACTAACTTACGGTGGTTCACTGTTTTTAAGTTAGTTAGCAATGAAAGTTTCAAAGATATTTAGTGCAGTATCCAAATCTAAACTCATCGTAAATTGATTTGTTATTTGAATCTGTTTTTTAAAAACTGACAATCTCTAGATACACAGTGTATTGAAAGGAAAAATAAATGGACAATGTTTATAATAGAATAAGAAATATTACAACAGTATTATTTTTCATGTTCAATAAAGCAACAGTAGCCTTTTTTTCAATAAAACTTAAACATGCTTTATAAAAACACTTAACCCTTGTGTGCTCCTTATTTGGGAGTCACACTCATGGTCTTCGCGGTCAAAAGTGACAGGACACCTGAAATGTAACTTTATTTTTCTTCAGTAAAATCAAACTAATATATTTTTGTTCTATAATATTTTTTCTTTTGTATTTTGAGAGAATTTTATGGTACTAATTAATATTTATGCAATAATTATGATCAGTTTTTCTAACTGAAAATAGTAAAAAAAAAAAAATCTAATTTGTTAAAATTATTTTTCAATTAATGCAGTATTTCAGATTTAAATGGAGACTAGGCCTTTAAAATCAAATTTTTGTTGGCAGAATAGCACCTCCTGGTGAGAGCAAAAAAAGAAAAAAACTGTAATTTCATGGTGTAACCACAATATTCCTGTACAGGACTCTATAGAGAGGCTTGTGAATTCCCTAGTTGTTTTTATACATAATTGTTTACTTTTATTAGGTTGTGGATTTAAATGTATAAGGCATTCACAAAGACTACTTTTTGTCAAATTTTATATTTTTTGTTGTTTTAAATGTTGATTTGAAGTGTAGGTTTTTGCATTATTATTACTACATTAAAACCTGAATTCAACACAGAAATCAGATTGTTACACAAAACATTAAAATTCTATTAAAATGTAACAAAAATTATTCATCCATTCATTTCCTATGGTCGGTCATTTTTGACCGAAGACCATGAGTGTGACTATTTTTTATTACGACCACTTAGCTTTTTCGAATCATGCCCTCAATTTTTTTTTGTGTTCACATACCAAGTGTCATAAAAGTCACCAAGTTTTGTACCATTCTGGTGAAGCTACGATTTTTAAAAAATCTAAATGTAAAATTCTCCGGTCAGAAATGACCAAAGACCGCACAAGGGTTAAGGTACCAAAATGGACCCTTTAGGTACAAACATGTACCTTTTGAAAAGGTACCGCCCCAGTGACAGCTTTTGAACCTTTATTTCTGAGAGTGTTTGGAACACTGCAACCTCATCAAACACTTCAGTAAATAATATCACTCTAAAAAAAGTTGGGTTGAAACAACCCAGAATTTTTTAGAGTGTACAGTAGCCTACATTCAAGTGCATTACATATTGATCTCTTTTTAAATTAATTCATATAAATTATTAATTTAAACGTGCTAAACTGAGTGATAAATGCCTGTTGCGATATTTAATATGAAAATAAACATAATAACTCGGTTTATTAAAAAAAAAAAGTGGCAAAAATTGGCAGGATATACAAGACAACTTCACATGCATCTTTTTTTGGAAGTCAGTAATCAACCTGTATATAGCATGTGTGAAGCCAACGAATGATAATTGTTTTACAAAAGTCCAATGCCAAAGCGATCAGGAGATATAAAATGCATTGTTCATTAGCAACTTTTTTTTTTCTCCATGAGATGAACTTGAAAACAGGCAAAAACAGCTACAGTTATGATAAACGGAAATAGGCCTTAATGTGTTCATTTGTTTATCCATTCAACTTTGTAATTCTTTGTTCTATGATAAAATAATATGCATTATAAGAACACTATAAAGCAGGATATCTGACAATAAACACAAGAAGTTTGGCTATATTTGATCTAAATTCTGTTTCCATTTGTAAAATTTGAAAAGTATCAGACACTGTATTCAAACATTAAAATTCTATAAAAATGTAACACAAATTTATGGGAATGCTTTATCAGAGCTTAATCCTTCTGGGATTTTAACCTCTTATTTCAGTCTTCTGACTCATTTTGGCTATATGGTTATAGCTATACCAATTCATTTGAGTATGTATAATTCTGTAGATGTGTGTCTGTGAGTGTGTGTGTAAGTAAGTGTGTGAGAGTGGATGTATCTGTTTTACACTCTTGATGTTTTAGAGTGTAACCCCTTCCTTGCTGTCCACTTTTTTTACTGCATTGTAGTTGAATTATTGATTTTATTTTACATAGTTGCAGTGTTACAGTCATATCAGTTCATAGGTGTGTGTGTGTACAAGTGTGTGTCCGCGCGTGTGTGAGTTAGTGTGTTGATTTTGCACTCTAGATGTTTTAGAGTTTCACCCCTTCATTGCTGTGCAATTTTTTTCTGCATTGTGGGGGATTTGTAGATTGCACACACAAAAAGTTTCTGTATTTTCGATTTTTTTTTTTCACATTTCCCATTCATTTCCTATGGTCGGTCATTTTTGACCGAAGACCATGAGTGTGACTATTTTTTACGACCACTTAGCTTTTTTGAATCATGCCCTCAATTTTTTATTTATTTTTTGTGTTCACATACCAAGTGCCATAAAAGTCACCAAGTTTCGTACCATTCCGGTGAAGCTGCGATTTTTAAAAATTCAAAATGTAAAATTCTCCGGTCAGAAGTGACCGAAGACCGTTCAAGTCAAAGCATATATTAAATTTTGGGCTGCCGTTTTAGCTCGTATAATATTAGCTTTATAATATTACCTATAAAGCCACAGCATCTCCGAGCAACACACAGTGGTGATTTTTCATAAAAATAAATAAATAAATAAAGTGATATTTCACCCAAAAAGAAAAATTCAGTCATCATTTACTCAGCCTTAATAACTATTTAATAACTATTGAATAGTTTATATGTTTATCGGTGTGTTTGGTATGTGTGTGAATGATAATTAATCACTAAAATGTTGATATCAACCAATTATTGATCAAATGTCCTCATTATATAAATCATGTGTAAATTATACTCTGCAGGAGCTGGAAAATTTGAATGTTACCAAAAGATAACATGTTGATTTATGTGTGGGGAGGAGAAACATAGCTGCACCCTAATACAAAGACAATGTCAAGTCAAGTCAAGTCACCTTTATTTATATAGCACTTTTACCAATACAGATTGTGTCAAAGCAACTGTACAGCATTAATTAGGAAGATATTGTGTCAGTAATGCAAAATGATAATAGTAAACACTCAATTTTCAGTTAAAGGCAGTTCATCATTGAATTCAGTGTGGAGCTAGTGCAGTGTTGACAGAACCGTGCTAATATGGTCATACTTCCTGGTTCTAGTAAGAACTTTAGCTGCTGCATTTTGGACCAGCTGGAGTTTGTTTATTAAGCGTGCAGAACAACCACCCAATAAAGCGTTACAATAATCTAACCTTGAGGTCATGAACGCATTAATTAACATTTCTGCATTTGACATTGAGAGCATAGGTCGTAATTTAGATATGTTTTTGAGATGGAAAAATGCAGTTTTACAAATGCTAGAAACATGGCTTTCAAAGGAAAGATTGCTATCAAATAGCACACCTAGGTTCCTAACTGATGACGAAGAATTGACAGAACAGCCATCAAGTGTTAGACATTGTTCTTGGTTATTATTTGCAGAGTTTTTAGGTCCTACAATTAACTCATCAGTTTTTTCCCCCAGAATTTAACAGTAAGAAATTACTCGTCATCCAGTTTTTTATATCGACTATGCATTCCGTTTTTCAAATTGGTATGTTTTGCCGGGCCGCGAAGAAATATAGAGCTGAGTATAATCAGCATAACAGTGCAAGCTAACACATGCGTTACTGTAGCTGACGGCTGCTTGGTTACAATTTTATCTTAAAAGTACTGATCTTGGAAGTAAAGTAGTTCATAAAGTCATTACTGCTGTGCTGTTGGGAAATGTCAACACTTGTTGATGCTTTATTTTTCGTTAATTTACCACTATATTGAATAAATACCTAGGGTTATCTTTGTTTTCTTCTAAAAGAGATGAAAAGTAATCAGATCTAGCAGTTTTTAATGCTTTTCTGTAGGATAGGGTACTTTCCCGCCATGCGATACGAAATACCTCGAATTTTGTTTTCCTTCCGCTGCTCTTCATTTTCCGGGCTGCTCTCTTTATAGCGCAATTTCCTGAAACTATTGTTATAAATCGTAGCAACACCTCCCCCTTTACCTTTTGGACGTGGCTCATGTTTATAACAGTAATCTTGGGGGGTAGACTTCACACACCTCTTTAATGTTATTTTTGTCTAATTGGTTGAAACCCCACCAGGGATGTATCTAACAGGCGAGTTTAAAACTCATGATACCAATACAATTTGGGGCTTTTTGCGGGCTGGCTTTTGAACAATGCGTTGAGCGTTCATTTTCCTTTTTTACTATTGGGATTTTTGGCCTGTATGCCTGCTGCTTCTCTACCATCATGAGGAGATAAGCCATCTAGTCTTCTCACACTCTTCTTCCTTTTCCTTCTTATACATAGTTTCTGTAACGAATCAGCTCATGGGAAATATGAATAATTAATCATAACTAGTTATAATTAATTATGAATATTTTAGATCCGCTGTAGATATTTACTTGACCTCTCAGGGTCAACTGTCTTGTCAATTCTAAGAACGTTAATTTCCTGGTTAAGGGAAATAACTTTCTTACTGTACAACTCTACACAGAGCTTGTAGCATAAATCTGCATGATTAGGGACTCCAGTTATGAGCAAACAATGAACAACGTCAAGTGTGACACAAGTAAGGTTTTATTAACTACATAAAAACTTAAACTAGTCTAACATACACATAAACACTTAAACTGGTCTAACATACAAATACACACTTAAACTGGTCTAACATACACATAAACACACACACACACACACACATACAGTTGGTATAGGAAAGGGTTAAAAGCTTAACGCAGTAAAGAGAAGAGAAATAAGGAATATGAAGTTATAGAACCATTTGGCTTTTTAGCGCCACCCTCTGCTTACATGAACGCGTCACCACCGCATCAGCACGGAAAACATGGGGAATTTTTTAAAGACAATAATCGTAACCTATTCGATATTCTATAATTAAATAAACTAATCGAATATTCAAAAATCGTGACTCATCCCTATTTACTATAAAGTTTCATAGTATCATTGAAAACTTAATGTGAGGATTAAATTATAAGAAATTGCATAGATTACTAGAAACTTGGGATTCCATATTTTCACTCTTTTTAAAGTCATTATTTCCTCTCTTTCTTTCTTTCTTTCTGTAATGTGTGTGAATGTGTGAGTGTGTGTGTGTGTGTGTGTTTATGTGTTAGATCAGTTTGCATGTCTTGGAATTGTCCAATAAATTCAATTCAAGTTTATTTGTATAGCGCTTTTCACTAGTGTTAATTTCGTTAACGAAGACTATGACAATAAATGTTCGTCGACAAGCTTATTTCCCATGACTAAGACGAGACGAAGACGAGACGATAATAAGGTCAATAAACAATAACTAAGACTATACCAACATGCAATTTCGTTGACGAAATAAGATGAGACTAAAATGTATTTAAAAAGATAAAAACTTTACCGTTATTGTGTTATTGCGCACAGCTCTACACGCCTCTGCTAGGCGAGCTTTCATGAGTGCGGTTGCCAGTTATCAAGAGTTAAAATCCCCGAATCAGAGCTTCGCTGTTACAAGGATACATTTTCTGCCCAGTGTTTTGCTTAATTTAAGCAATCTGGCAGCCATGCGCACGCGCTCGCTCCTCATTGTGGAAGCACTGATGATCTGAAAACAGCGACAAACAAGCTGGAGTTTAGTGATCTAATTGAAAGCATCAATCAGTGTTCTGTCATCAGACCTCGACTATATTGTCATGAGACCTTTGACTATATTGAGTAAATGCACTTACTCAAACGCTGTTGTTTTAATAGAGAAATAGGCTATTGTAATTTGGAATTAGTGGAATTAGTAATTTCAGTTATAATATTTTTCGTTTGTTTTAGCTGTTTTCATAATGTAGACCGAGAGATTGCATAAGTCTTTGGTATTAATTTATATAATAAAAAGCCTATAATAAATCAGTTGCAATACCTGAAATGCAAAAGTAAATTTCTCAAATGACAACAATCGTTACGATTATAATTTTGAGAACATTTTTTTTTTTATCAGTTTAACCATTATACAGAATGACGAAAATTATTTCATTGACTAAAACCTGACTAAAATGCTCATACATTTCATTTAATAAACAAAAACAGGACAAGGTTGTCTAAATATGATAACTAAAATGTACATTTGAGTAAGACTAAGACTAAATTAAAAATGGCTGCCAAAACTGCTGTACGGTTAATTAATGATAATCTTATTGCTAAAATGTAAAGTTTTCATTGACTAAAACTAGACTAAAATACTTCAGGTTTTCTTTGACTAAAACTTGACTAAAACTAAATAGGATAAGGTTGACTAAATATGATAAAAACTAACAAGGACATTTTACCACGGGACTAAGACTAAGACTAAATTGAAAATAGCTGACGAAATTAACTACTTTTCACGATACAAATTGCTGCAAAGCAGCTTTACAGAAAATTAAGTTTCTACAATATATTTTGTAGCTTGTCAGTGGTGACTGTCAAACTGATGTACATATGGAAGAATGTGCGGTAAAATTCAGTTAAAGGGGTCATATGATGCGATTTAAATTTTTCCTTTCTCTTTGGAGTGTTACAAGCTCTTGGTGCATAAAGAAGATCTGTAAAGTTGCAAAGACTAAAGTCTCAAATCCAAAGAGATATTCTTAATGTAGGGAATAGTGAATGAGGGTATAGGGGGCAATTTCGGACACAGCCAATGTCTTTGTGAGTGAACAAAATGTTGAGTGAACAAAAAAATGCTATTGGAAATTGGTACTAAATAATAATACGTTACTACTGGAATCTACAATAACATTGCCCAAGTCAAAAACTGAAAACAGTGAGTCAGTATCAACAAAACATTTATTCCAAACAGCAATTTGTTTTTAAAACATTTTCACAAGCTTGTTGAAGGCAATTAAATGCAATTTAAATTAGCCATCATCTTGATATTAGAATTTCTCTTAAATGGATAGTTCACCCAAAAATGATAATTAATTTACTCCTTGTGTGTCAAAATGATTTCCTTGCTTCTGTGGAACACATACAAAAACATACAGATCCTATTGTTTAATCTGTGTCTTCTGAAGCAATACAATCAGTTTTGGGTGAGAAAGAGATCAAAACGTTACTCCTAATTCAGTATAAATCTTGACATCTGATTGTACTGCTTCAGAAGACATGGATTAAATTACTGGAGTCATATGGTTTACATTTATATTCTTCTCTTGCACTGTAAAACCCGATAAGCTCAGAATACTCAAAATTTTTGTGGACACCGGTTACCTAAAAAAAATTAATTAATTAAGCAACTCAAATTTTTTAAGTTAACATTAATTATAAATAACAATTAAGTCAAACTGAAAAGCTTAAATTTGTTTTTGCTTAATGTTTAAGTGCTGTGTACTTAAAATTATTGTTTATCATACGCAATGTTTTTCATTTACCAATTATTTTGATGCAGTGGTGCTTTATTATATAGAAATACTAACTCAAAAAATACACTTATGCATAATAAACACACGCACAACTGTGGCTATACAATTGAGGGTTTTTTTATTCAGCCTTTTTTAAACCACATGAACTGTGTATTTCTGAATGTCAAACACTGGAAGATCATCTCATCACAACTGCAGTGCTTGTAGTGGTTTCGTTGTCCATAATAACAAAATCAGCAGGAGAGGTGTTTGTGTCAGTGATGTCTGGCTCGCCCAATTCCTCCTGGAATAAGCACAGAGGGTAAAACTTTAACTTTAACTTCAGAGACTAAAAGTAGACATTTATATTTACTGCCAATAGAGTGGGGGAACTATAACGTCAGAACCC
>NW_015627926.1:55020-55322 GCF_001515625.1 Sinocyclocheilus rhinocerous
CTGTGAGAGTGTGCAGTTTACATTGTAGAACAAAACGTAGAAGTATCGTCAAGTTATGTTTACCACAGGCTTTATTTTATTCATAAATTGAAAAACCCCATAGGAAAATCTCAAAGGAACCCACGGTGAATTACACTTCCTAGTTCTGACGTCATAGTTCCCCCACTATATTTCAGATCTATTAATGCACTTAATACTTACATTTCATGTCCTGAAGAACAGTTCTCCTCACACACGTACACTGGGAGAGCATGGTGACATCATGTAAACAAAAAAAATAAAAATGTTAAACAAGCAGGCCA
>NW_015627926.1:55529-64871 GCF_001515625.1 Sinocyclocheilus rhinocerous
ATGTGTTTATGAAACACATGTGAATGAAATGAAATTATATTTCAGTTTTAAATGTGCATCTGATTACAGATAGCCTGGGATTACACAAGATCTTCTTTTTTTAAAGAAAACCAGTTCGAAGGGAGCATAATTAGCTTTTTGGGTTAAAAGAATTTCTTAATATGAAATTCGAATGGTATGACAATTAGAGTTTAGACTGTAAAGAAACTGAAATCACACACTATACACACGATACTCATAGTCACGCAATGCTGATGTTAACATTAATAATTTGAGAACAAAGTATAACAATAATAATAATTTGCACGGTTTGATGTGATATGAGCTAACCGATCGTTACACTTAATCACCATTGGTAGCACGATTTATTGTAATCCTTTTTTCCTCAGTTGGTCAAAACAAACGTGGCAGGCTTGTTACTTGTTCAGATGACAATATACGGTGACAATTCTTATTTGGGTCATATATTCCAAGATGTAGGCTAGAATCTGTCCTTTTGGGGTAGGGGCGTGGTTGTTTTGGTGATTTCAAATATCAACATTGGCTACCAGAAATCCCTTACTCTGCCTTTAAGTGTTGAGGCTCACTCTTTTGTATTCCGCATCCAGCTCAGCCTGCAATTAAAGAAAGTTTGTAAAAGTTTGCTCCAAGTTTGTAGATTGCTTTTGTAAATTTAATATATTGCAAAATTCATGTCTGTGTATTAGCTTTAACCTAATTTTGGATTAATACTCTTAGCAGCTAGTTGTTTAAAAACAGACCAAATAAAAATCACATTTACCAGGGCATTTCCCAAAAAAAGCATTGTATGGCTAAGGTGGCAACATTTGCCACCAAATGGTCTCAACAATCAACTTAGCTCACAATGCTTTTGTGAAACGCAGCCCTAAACATTGCAGTTAACAGCAGCGACATTCAAAACGTACGTTAGGACTGCGTTTACTGAAAAAATGCCGGCTAACGTTAACATTAGTGCCCTTCTTTGACGTTAACATTATACTATAAGCAGTAATGCTACAATAACATTCAAAATGCGCGTTCAAAAGCACTAGGGAAATGCCGCGCTTTACAGCGCTGTGTAAAAACAGCGTTTCCCAAAAATGAAAACATTCCTTTATCATGATATTTTTACAACACTCAAAAAACAAATAAGAAATTTTCACAGTTGTTTTGATTGACTTACAAGTTGTTCCATTAATTTTGCTGTGGTCGCTTGCGATTATCCGCCATGTTGTATGGATTCTTCTGAACGTCGTTAGAGCAACGACGTGACGTCACTTTACGTCACTCAGTAAACTTAAAAATAATAATTTAAATAGAAGAGTTTACTCAAAACTGTTGAGCCACACAAAAATAAAACTAAATTCCTCATTCAGAAAATGTAATTGTTATAAGTTGCATCAACGATTTAACAGACTTTAAGTGCAGTGTTCTTAATCTTTATAAGTTAGTAGTACTGTTCGGGTTTACAGTGATGTGTTCTATAGAAGAAAGTAAGTCATATGAGTCCGAGACAGAACAAAGTAAATGATAATGAATTATAATTTGAGTAAACTATCCCTTTAAATATTCTCACAGGAAACAAATAAAATATCCTATAATTGCAATAACCAGCCAAAAAGGGACATCAATAATGATAGTATTGCTACCACATCACATAAAAAAATAAAAATACTGTGATACCATGTTTTTTAGGTTCACAAACATATAAGTGATTCAATTAGGGCTGAGACGATAAATCGATGCATCGCGTTTTGTGGATCGATTCTGAGATTATCGGAATGCATCGTGATTCTCTCAGAATCAATTCGAGAGCTTAGTTTTTAACAGCAGATGGCACTCTAGGCTAGTTTTTAACCGCACACTCAAATGCTCACGAAGAAGAGTCTAAAGCAGGCAGTGCCATCTGCTGTTAAAAACTAAGCTCAGAATCGATTCAAGAGAGAATCGCGATGCCTCCGGAAAATCTCAGAATCGATGCAGAATCATTTCTCGATTTGCTATGCATCGATGTATTGTCCCAGCCTTAGATTCAATATTGCAAATCGAAATATTGCAACTAAAATTAAACACTGCAGTTAAAACAATTTTATAAAATACTGCCACTGAATATGAAACAGGCAACTAAACAGTAACATGTAGGAGGAACACAACTTGCAAAATTTGAAAGATGGTCTATAAAATAGAAGTGTGCCCATCTATAAAACACTGACACACCTAAACATTAAACATTTAGCATGACTGAACAGTATATCAACAATTATCAAGTAAACATACAAGCATTTCACTTTTAAAAGAATTCAAGACTATGAGTCTTAAAAATTCTAAATCTAAACAACATTATTATGCCAAAGGTACCCACCAACAATAAAAACATCTGAAAAAACTCAAAGCATCTTAAACTCCCTATACAGTAAAAAGCTTATTATTCAGGGACTGAACTCTGTTGGTGCACTTTTCTCCCAATCCCACAAAAATGTTCTGCACTGCCTCAAATGTGTATTTTAGTCCCTTTGAATACTCAATATTCAGCGCATAGAGAAGTTCAAAGAGTACCATGAAAGCAGTAGGAAAGTCAGATAGGTCCTCCATGACCACAGTTTCCTCCAGGATGATGCTGAAGTTTAGACATCTCTTTGTTGCCTGTGAAAGATCGTCCTCCATGACTTCAAGGATGGCCAGTTTCACTCCTCTTGTCCTCTTGCCCAGTTTCACTCCTCTAAATCAGTGTCCTAAGAATAGCATAAATTTAATGAACAATGGTTGTGCATAAGTGTAAATATAAAAATCTAAATTCAAATAAACTCTTGCAAACAAAACATGGCACATTATGTTAACCTGATGTAAACACTTCCACCTGATGAAAACAAGCCACATGGAAACCATGTCAGCACCCTTATTAAATATAACCACACATTTCATAAAATAACAGTGATAAATGAAAATATGAGATGAACAAAAGTTGAAAACCTACCAGACAAGTCTTGGATATTGTGTCACGCTCCCTGAGGTTCAAGGAGAGTCCCCGTAGTGCCGTAGTGTATCTGTGTGATAGGATGTCTGTTGTCTGTAGGAGGGAGATAAATAATTTTAATTATGATTTACTTCTGCATGATTGCTTACGGATCATAATTGTGTCACTGAAAATGTATTAGGGATGGGCAAAAGGTCAGGGGGCTCACAGGGCATACACACTATATATATCTTCGGGTACTCAAGAAGATAACATAATTGTCACAAAAGTGTGCCACAACTAATTTTAAATAACATTGAGATATATAACCACTAATTTCAAGGGATTCATGAGTATAGGAATCATACCTGCTCATCAAAATGGTCCAGGATAATTTCATCTCATCTCCAAGGTATTTACTTTTTGCTCGATTCATTTTGATGAGGGCGTTGCTATATTTGATAAGGTCCACACAAGTGATCCTTTGGAACTCTGCGCAAACCTGAGGAAGTGAAATAAAATAAAATCTGTGAACATTGAAGTCTATAAACCATCAGGACAAAATAATTATATAGACAAAATGTAACTTACTTGATCCTCCAAAAAGAGGCCAGGCCATCTCTCTTTGATGCCAGAGACCAAGGGCTGCTCATTGACTATCTCTTTTCTCCTGAGAGGGAAGGTAGTTTCCATTTTGGTGTTAAGTATTGTCATGTCCATGTTCCTTTTCTTGACTTCAAGCTCAAGCTGTTCCCTTTCATGTTCCAATGCAGCATCTTCCAAACCAACAGGATTGTCTGGAAGAAAGTTGATTTCTGATCTTCTTGGTTTCTTCTGGGGAACTCTTGAACCATCATCTCTGTTATTGTCAAGCTCACTACATCCAGCATTGCGTAATTTTTGTCTGTAATTCCCCATTTTAAATTTCAAGCTCATCTTCCAGCCCTTGCTTCCTGTGTCACAGCCAAGTTCCCTTAGACATGGATGTCTGGAGACTAACGCAACTGCCACTTGCTCAATTTCAGAATCACTTGGGTAAGCTTTAAAGGAGTACACTGTTTCTGCCAACATCTTCAGTATTTCTGTCTTGACATCTCGTGTAACATCCATGGTTTTCTGTTTTTCATAAACTTCATTAGCTTTTCTCAGTCTAAACTCAACATCATAGGAGAAATTTGGAATTAGGAAGACGCGTGGCCAACGCTCTTCCCTGACTGTGGAAGAAGATGCACTAGACAGACTGGATGAGATGCTTGCTGTGTCTAGGGTAAAATCAGTTCTGCAATTCTGATGCAGTTTTGAACATTTCCCAAATAATCTTCAGTGTGACCTTATCAGATGGAAGTTCTTCTATGTTACTCAAATTGCAAAGCTGACCACCAAAATCAGGGTCCTCATACTGGATCACAAAGTTTTGATCAATTTTCAGTTTGTCACAAAGAATTTCTTTGAGCTCATCTACTGATGATGGCACTTTGGGGAGTGTCAGCTGCTTTATGCACTCTGGAGTAATGATCACTCGCAGCAACATTGTAGTTTTCTGAAACAAAATATACCATTTAGTGATTAAGTTCAAAAATGATCTTGCTTACCTGTCCACTCACGTTAATGCTGCTAGCCATCCAATTGAAAAAAAAAACCGTCACACTTTAATGTAACAAAAAACTTTTTAAGTGACACCATGTGATTTTTCACAATACTGTATGCTGCAAGTGGGTAGAAGTCATTTAAATACTTCAGCTCGGTAACAGTCAGATCTTCATATGAAAGTTCTTCAACCTTAAACGCCCGAAGATGTTCAACATACCAAGAAGAAAATCTCTCCAGCACAACAGATACCACCATGCCTTTGGAGTATGAGGTCCCGAGCAATTCAGCATTTGAAGCAAGAGATACAGTGTTAAGGTGAGCAAATTTTCTCTCAATAGCTGTTTTCACCCTTCTTTCTAAAGAGGACATCTTCACAACTTTTACTTTGTCAACATGAATGGATGGTTTGAAAAAGCTGGGAGACTGCAAGACATGTGCAACTATAAGTTGGTGCTGGGTAGACAATGTCTGCAATATGTTTTGAAATTGTGCATGTTATGGACAACCCGTTTGAAGAAACTCTGCTTTGCCTCAAAGCGCAGTGCCCAGAACTCCACACAAGGACCAAAATGACGTATGAGGCTTGAGTAGTGTTCCAGGAAATGGTGTTTTCATTTGAAAACACTTTTGTAAAAAGGTTGCGATGGTCAGATATTTTAGTCTCCAGATAGCAAAGACTGTCCTCTGAAAACTTGGGTGAAACAACAAGCTCCACTATATCTTTAAGATCCATCAACAGTTGCCATGCTCTCTCATTTTCTGGAATAATGTGGCCAATCATGAGCGGTATGAGCCTAATTAGTGTCCAATTTTCGTGGCCACCAATTTTTTTTTTTTTGGAGAAGAATGTTTTGGGGATTTTTTTGAGGGCGGTTCACTTTGTCAGAGAAGCAGTAAGGGAACGACTGGATTACACAGTTCAACTGGTCAAGGGTAAAGAACTTATCAGCTTTTAGCTTCTGGAGATACAAAGACAACTCATATGGCACAATTCCTTCAAACAAATCATGCAACGCATCTGGTGGAAATCCGGTTACTGGGTGAAAGCAAGCAAGATGAGTTTGTAAGACACATTCTCCTTTTACACCCTGCACATTTGTCAGAGTTGGGTTTGCTTTCAGATCCTCAATAAATTGATAGTGTTGTTCTTTACTTCTTAAGGGAAAAAGTCCCTTGCGCACATCAGTGGTCTGTATGTCCTTGATAGAAGCGAGACAAAACCTACAGAACTTCTCAACATGAAAATTTTCCTGGAATCCTGCTAGGCTATGTGCCCCTAGATTTTCTGCAGAGACGGTAACAACAGTTCCTTTGATGTGTTCCCGAAACTGATCTACATACAAACCCTCTCTTTCAAGTGTCTGCACATCCTTCATTAATGGCTCAATGGCTAAAACCTGTCATAGCCAAATTCTCTTATGTCACTACTCTTCCCCAACAAGGCCAGTTGAATAGTGTGCAAATTTGCTCTGAATTGAGAGGGCCAGTTCAAGATCACCCAGTAGACTGCTGTAATCTTGCGCTTTTTACCTGACGTTCCCAAAGGACTGGCGACTTCGAAGTCATCAATAAATAGACCAAGTGCAATAGCTACATTCTCATCACAAAGCAGAGGATGCTCTTTGAAATGCTGGCCATCAAAACAAGATGCATAGAAGCCATCTGTGGTAGCATTAGAAAAAGTCTTTTGAACTGTCTCATTATGGCCTAGAAACCTTTTCATAGCTTCAAGAATAGGAACATAATCATCAACTGGTTCAACATGCATTTATGATCAGTAGATAAGGTTCCTTTATCAGTGGTAGAGTAAAGAGGATTTGTTCTATGAACAGCTTCAGTGATTTCTGTGATTAAAGATTGGTCAGCTTCACAGTTGTGGTGGCATAAAATATCTGCAATCACCTTTTCTGTGGATGGTTTAGACAGGAATATTATTTCATTAAGACTGAAAAAATTGCTGTGTAGCACTTCTAGATATACCTAGTTCTGTCTGCATACAAAGGAACAAAGAAGCCAACTTCTTCTCAAGAATTTTGTCAATATCTTCAACATCAGTGGCTTCTGCATGTGTATCTCTATTACCAGACGTATCCTCAAAGCATTCTGAAGCAGAATCGGACAAATTATCAGAGTCTGTGTGACTGCCAGTTACAACCGATGACCTATAATCGCTTATTGTGCATTTATGATGATGTTTGTACTTGTGGCTATGAAATGTTACATAGACATTAGTTTTAAAATTACAGTGCAAAAATGGGCATTGCACTGGCATGTCTCATGCCTTTTCAGATGTGTACCCAGATGTCTGACAAAGTTATTTTTTCAGTACAAACATTGTGATAATCACATAGGTCACAGTTAAATGTAGCTTGCACCGTCTTTTTATCAGAATTTGTGTGGACCCTATATAGATGAGTTTTCAACGTACCTGGGGCCTCGTGTATAAAACTTTACGTAGATTTCATCCTAAATGTGTGCGTACGCACAAAAGCTGGATTTTGCGTATACGTACAAACGTTTTCAGATTTATAAAGCCATGCGTACGCCAGAACCTGCGAAAAATTCCCTTTGTAATACCCAGTCAGCGGAAGATTGTGCGTACATGAATCTTCACCCCGTCTCCTCCCCTAAATAGCCATATATGGAGCTTACAACGCCTAGTTTTAATATGCATAACGTCATCTGCATATCATTTCCATGCATATTCCATCCACGTGACACCATGTTTAACGCAGTTAAGGGTAGGCCTACAATACATTAGGAAAATATGAGATACGTATTATAAATGCTTTTTGAGACATCACATTGCTATTCAAATTATATGCAATTCTGCCTATAAAGTAAACATATATTTTAGAATGTATATTTGAATGGAGATAGGCCTTATTTTTTTGCAGTGTAAATAACTGACTCACCATGTCAATAACAAAAACATTTTGAAAATAAAACGTGCATACCTTACAGTTTCCTTCAAATTCTATCTTTTAAATATGGTGTTTGTCACAATATTGGGAAGAGCACGAAAGGGGTTATCATTAGGCTACTGTCTGCGCGACACCTGTGATCAGAGGTTTTAGAGTACTGTCATCAAACCTGTTCAAAATAATGGGTTTTAATGTTTTTGTCTCGTCGCTCCGGGACACGGCATCACAGTATGGTAAGGGGCGTAACATTTACGTCACACGCTTGAGGTATTTGGCCAATCACAACGCACTGATAGCTGGCCAATCAGAGCACACCTCGCTTTTCAGACCGATGAGTTTTGTAAAAATCGACGCGTTTCAGAAAGGCGGGGCATAGAGGAGAAACAATAATGTAGTATGTGGAAAATAATGTTTTTTGAACCTTAAACCGCATAAACACATTTCATTACACCAAATACACAAAATAATGTTCTTTTTAGCAACATCATATGACCCCTTTAACAGATGGCGAGCCAGGTATTCTGGCTAACGAGGCAATAGAAGTCATATGCAAGACTTCCAAACGCAACTTAAATGTGCAGCAAAATCCATCGCAACAAAAGACAAAAACTTAATTATTTAAAGTTACAGAATTAAAATTTAGGAAAAGTAAAGTACAACGGTCATCAAAAAAGGGGACTCACCATAAAGATTCCTCTGGATAATCGCCCACGTGCTGTCTCGTCTTTCATAAAGATTCTTCTTCGGCCGTTTACTGAACACTGTTTCTCACGCATTAAAATGTAGACGTTGACGCACAGCAAGATTGCGCCACGGTCACGTACTGAGGGCGTGGTTTAGCACGAGAGAAATTCCGATTCCCGATTTTGGAATCGATGGGATTCGAATCCAAGAATCGATTCTTCACTGTTGTTTTTGATTCTTTTTCAATTCTTGTTTTTTTTAGATTGGAGGAACCTAATTTCGCCATGACTGCTGGAAAAAAGTCGTAGAAAGTAGCCTTCTCATAATATGAAGCTTTATTTGTAAAAATTACGATGCATTTCTGTAGCTCAGATTGATTTTAAATTGTAATTTTGTCTGCATTGCGCATTAAATTAGTCATAGCCCACAGCTCAGCAGTGGACATGCGTTTATTGCATGAATGGAACAAGACGTGTCTAAAATAAATGTGCACAGTTCAGCTGAATGATGAAGTTTACTTTAACTGTATGCTTTGCACAAAATTAACAAACTGTACACCGAAACAAAATAACCAGAGCATTAACAACAACACATTGATATAAGAGCTTGTGGTTTATCTGTCGATCAGATGCGTTCTCAGCCACTGATCTGTGCTCTCAGCGTTTTCTTTCAGAATTATCATTGGCTGATAGAAAGGTTAAAAAATAACATTTAAAATGTAAATAAGAACAAGACCCTCGATCATGTCATGATCTATTCTGTCGTGCAGCGCTCAAAATTGTGGACAACATAAGCCAGTTCCACCATAACCTCTGAATCGTTTTTTTGGACTGGTTCATTAAAACGATCTATCCGAAAGAACCTTTTTCGTGGAAATGAATCAGACTT
Source organism: Sinocyclocheilus rhinocerous (assembly GCF_001515625.1). NCBI lineage: Eukaryota > Metazoa > Chordata > Actinopteri > Cypriniformes > Cyprinidae > Sinocyclocheilus > Sinocyclocheilus rhinocerous. Next base: position 64,569 of record NW_015627926.1, read on the forward strand.
CTAAACACTATTAGCGAGCAAGAGGCAAATTAATGGATGCTTCTCAAAACGGAAGGCTGCATCCTCAAACTCAGACGACCTCAGTACCAACTTTTCATTCAGTTTATTTTCGTGAATCGACGTTCAGCGATGTTTGATGGCGTAGCAGCTGAGATATGCAGACTTTGTAGGATGCAGCCTTCTGTTTGAGAGGCACCCATAGATAAGCTTTGTTGAACTGAAAACAGCTTTGAATGAGGAGTCGTTTCCCTTTGATGGGATCGATTCCAGCCTTTGGAATCGACTCTCGATTCCCAAAGCCTC
>NW_015627926.1:65187-67799 GCF_001515625.1 Sinocyclocheilus rhinocerous
GTGCACAGTTCAGCTGAATGATGAAGTTTACTTTAACTGTATACTTTGCACAAAATTAACAAACTGTACACTGAAACAAAATAACCAGAACATTAACAACAACACATTGATATAAGAGCTTGTGGTTTATCTGTCGATCAGATGCGTTCTCAGCCACTGATCTGTGCTCTCAGCGTTTTCTTTCAGAATTATCATTGGCTGATAGAAAGGTTAAAAAATAACATTTAAAATGTAAATAAGAACAAGACCCTCGATCATGTCATGATCTATTCTGTCGTGCAGCGCTCAAAATTGTGGACAACATAAGCCAGTTCCACCATAACCTCTGAATCGTTTTTTTGGACTGGTTCATTAAAACGATCTATCCGAAAGAACCTTTTTCGTGGATATGAATCAGACTTCTAAACACTATTAGCGAGCAAGAGGCAAATTAATGGATGCTTCTCAAAACGGAAGGCTGCATCCTCAAACTCAGACGACCTCAGTACCAACTTTTCATTCAGTTTATTTTCGTGAATCGACGTTCAGCGATGTTTGATGGCGTAGCAGCTGAGATATGCAGACTTTGTAGGATGCAGCCTTCTGTTTGAGAGGCACCCATAGATAAGCTTTGTTGAACTGAAAACAGCTTTGAATGAGGAGTCGTTTCCCTTTGATGGGATCGATTCCAGCCTTTGGAATCGACTCTCGATTCCCAAAGCCTCAGAATCAAGGAATCTATTTTTTTTGTAATCGATTCCCAGCCCTATAAATAATGTCGTTGTTTATCGGAAAACATGTTGATAATTTGTTTTAATGTGTGGTTTATTTAAATCTAACAATTCAATTAAAAAATGAACAGTCCACATGTGCTAATTGTGTTCTGTTCTGTCTGTAAAGCGGATTATGCAAACTAATAAGATGACAGCATTGGCACTCACTCCGGATGTTGTTGTTGTTGTCCGCCAAATTAACTTCCAGAGTTCAACCATACATAATGCTGTGCACAATACATGTGCATCTCAATAAATTAGAATGTCGTGGAAAAGTTCATTTATTTCAGTAATTCAACTCAAATTGTGAAACTCGTGTATTAAATAAATTCAATGCACACAGACTGAAGTAGTTTAAGTCTTTGGTTCTTTTAATTGTGATGATTTTGGCTCATCATCACAATTAAAAGAACCAAAGACTTAAACTACTTCAGTCTGTGTGCATTGAATTTATTTAATACACGAGTTTCACAATTTGAGTTGAATTACTGAAATAAATGAACTTTTCCACGACATTCTAATTTATTGAGATGCACCTGTATACTACTACTACTACCACTACTACTAATAATAATAATTTTATTATTTTTCTACAATAATATTATTGTATGCAATAGGCATGTTTTATTAATAATAATAATAGCAATAATTTATTATTGCACAATTATATTATTATACCATTATACAGTATGCATGTTTTAATTAATTAATAATAATAATAATAATAATAATAATACGAACTAGTTTTATTATTATTACTACTATTATTATTATTATTATTATTATTTTACAATAATGTTATTTTACAGTTATACATTAGGCACATTTAAGTTATTTTAAAATTCACTAAACAACCATTTTTCTTCACTGTTCTATAAACAAATGGTTGCAGTTTATTCCAAAATTAGCATTTGCTTATGGGAGGGCAGTTCCTAAATGAGATTGACTTAACTCAAATTAATAAGTTGGCAAAAGTTTTTTTGGATGAACTTGCAAAGCGTTGTTCACAAAACTCATCTTTTTAAGTTTGTGAAAAAACAAACAAACTAGGTTTAGGTTGAATACGTGTATTAAATATAGTTGTACTGACTTTTTCATCGATTTTTGCTGAGACAACACAACAAAACCAGTAATTTAAACTTTTTCCAAGTTGGGTTTTTTACAGTGTATAGTGTCGAACGCAGCATTAAGATCAAGTAAAACTAGCAATGAGATGCAGCCTTGATCTGACGCAAGAAGCAAGTCATTTGTAATTTTAACAGGTGCAGTTTCTGTGCTATGGTGGGGCCTGAAACCTGACTGAAATTCTTCATAGAGCTCTAAATTTGTTGTTGTATTTCTGATGTTATCTATTTTATTAGTGAAGAAATTCATAAAGTCATTACTATTAAACTGTGAGGGAATATTTAGATCGGATGGCGTCTGGTTATTTGTTAAACTAGCCACTGTGCTAAATAAAAATCTTGGATTGTTTCGGTTATTTTCTGTGAGTTTGTGGATATGCTCGTAGTGTTGTTTTTGGCGGCTTAGTCTTTGTGTGAAACTGTCATTTTAGTTTTTATTAGTTTTAGTCACGTTCATACTCTTTTTAGTCTAGTCAAGTTTTAGTCAACTAAAAGTCTGAGCATTTTAGTCTAGTTTTAGTCGACGAAAACTGATGACATTTAGTCTAGTTTTAGTCGACGAAAACTGATGACATTTAGTCTAGTTTTAGTGCACACACACATAGAGCGGGATAATACACACACGCATAGAGCGTGATAATACACACAGGCATAGAGCGGGATAATACACACACGCATAGAGCGGGATAATACACACACGCATAGAGCGGGATAATACACACACGCATAGAGCGGG
>NW_015627926.1:68229-74158 GCF_001515625.1 Sinocyclocheilus rhinocerous
TGTTACAACACAGTAGGGCTCTTGCAGACAGAAACAATACTGTACTACATCGATGTTTCCTGTCAGCTTGATTTCTGAGTGGACTTTGCTGTTCCGATGAGCATGAACGGTATATGAGTGGAGCACTCACATGGGCCGTGAGCGACTGAGCGGAGCGCACACGCATAGAGCGGGATAATACGCAGAGCGTCACACCACGTGAAAGTGAATCCTGAGCGGTGAACTAATTTTCGGCAGCCGGAATTTCAGTGCATCTCTAATTATTGTATCTCTAATATACTATATAATAGCTGCTTTTTTGAAAATTTTTAGCAATTTAAAAATATTAAAAAATGATTTTTTTACACGGCACCCCTGCTCTCGACAGACGCGGCACCCCGAGTGGGGCCTGCGTCTGCGCAGTGCGCCCTGATGCCGCTGAAGCGAGACACAGGAAACAGAAATACTGCAAAATAATAATAATAATAACGCGACTAAACGAGACGAAATAACGTTATAACATTTCGTTTCGTCTCGTTTTGGTCAACGAAAATTAAGAGACATTTTAGCATAGTTTTTATTTTGTAAACCACATTTAGTCTCGTTTTTATTCGTCAACGATATTGCATTATACATTTAATTATAGTCATCGTCACATGACCAGCATTTTCGTCTCGTCTCGTCTCGTTTTCGTCACGTGATAAAGGTTCGTTGACGACGATATGTAGTCATAATTTTCGTTGACGAAAGCAACACTGCATAGCCCTGGCAGCTTTTAAAGACTGTCTATAGCTGGACATACTGTTTTTCCACGCAATTCTAAAAACTTCCAAGTTAGTTTTTCTCCATTTGAGCTTAAGATTTCAAGTTTCTTTCTTGAGAGAATGGGTATTACTGTTGTACCATGGCGCAGTAAGTTTTTCTCTAACCTTTTTCAATTTGATGGGGGCAACAGCTTCTAATGTATTAGAGATAGTGCCCATGTTGCTAGTCATTTCATCTAGTTCATGTGTACTTATGGGTACACAGAGCAGTTGAGATAAATCAGGCAGGTTATTTGTGAATGTGTCTTTGGTGGCTGGAACAATAGTTCTGCCCGGACGATAACGTGGAGCCATATAGTTAATATCAGTAATGCGCAGCATGCACGATACAAGGAAATGGTCAGTAACATCATCACTTTGAGGTACGATATCTATATCAGTAAGATCAATTCCATGCGATATAATTAAATCTAGCGTATGATTAAAATGTTGAGTGGGCCCGGTGACGTTTTGCTTGACTTCAAAAGAGTTTATTAGGTCAGTAAACGCAAGTCCTAATGCATCATTTGTATTATCAACGTGAATGTTAAAATCTCCGACAATTAGTGCTTTATCAACATTTAGCAATAGGTCTGAGAGGAAATCTCCAAATTCTTTTAGGAAATCTGTATATGGCCCTGGCGGTCTATACAGAGTAGCAAGAGATAGGAGAGATCTCTTTTGCATATCTGACAGTGTAACATTAAGCACAAGTATTTCGAATGAGTTAAACCTGTATCCTGTCTTCTGAGTAACATTGAGAATATCACTATATATTGTTGCAACACCGCCGCCACGACCAGTCTGACGGGGCTCCTGCTTATAACAGTAGCTTGGTGGAGTAGACTCATTTAGACCAATATAATCATTAGGTTTTAGCCAGGTTTCAGTCAAGCAGAGTACATAAAACCTATTATCTGTGATCATTTCATTTACAATGACTGCTTTGGACTGCTTCGCACCGAGTGATGTAATGTTTAGGAGCCCAAACTTTAAAAAAAATTTTTTATTCATTTATTTTGCATTTTTCTGGTTTAATCACAATCAGATTTTTTCTAGATCCTGCATTAAATTAATATTTTGACCTCACTATTCGGGGAACAGACACTGTTTATAGATTGGACAGCGCAAGTACTTCTATCATTTAAGTGGGTAGAACAAAAGCCATCATTGCAGTTATTTGAGAATTGGCTTACTAGTCATATGGAGCGTAGCGTCCTGGAGATGTTGTCTGACAGGAGTTCTGCTCCAACTCTGCTGGGGTGAAGGCCATCAGCGCGAAAAAGCCTAGGTCGCTCCCAGAAAATATTCCAATTATTAACAAAGAGCAGTTTCTGTTCTTTACACCATGACAATAACCATTCGTTTAAAGCAAAAAAGTCTACTGAGCCTTTCGTGGCCTCATCGATACGTGGGAAGTGGTCCTGACACGATGACAGTCGTCGCGGGCGATGTGCTGCGTACCGTCTCGATCAGGCTCCTGAAGTCCCTCTTCAGTGTTTCCGTCTGCCGCAGCTTGGTGTCGTTAACCCCCGCGTGCAGCACGGAGTGAAGGACATCTGGGAAGATCGCGTCCTGGGTGCACGGGGACTGTGCAGAGAAGCATACAGAGTAGAGGTAGTTGGAGTGTTAGCAGCGCGCTGTATACTTACCCCGGTCTTGTAAGCGTCAGCCTGGGATGATTCTTTGATGAATAAAAAGTTAAAAAGAACAGTATTTATTCAAAATAGAAGCCTTTTGTAAAAATAAATATTTACTATCACTTTTTATCAATTTAACATATCCTTGCTGAATAAGAGTATTCATTTATTTTGGGGGAAAAAAGTACTGACCCCAAAGGGAAACAAAGGGAATTAGTTATTATATTTATAGGGAATTTTGAAGGAATCTTAAGTCCCTCAGGTAGCTTTCCGCTACCTCAGCTGGGCCTGCTTCTCCACCAGGTCGCGGATCTGCTTCTCCACGGCCTCCAGCTCGAACTGCACCAAATGCAGCTCGAACGTGTCCTCACCTCCACTCAAAGTAGACACACATCCGCCATTAAAGCAAGTAACAGTGAGTAAAACAATGGTAATGTGTTTGAATAGAGTTTTAGCAATATAAGCGAGATTAGCGGCAACCACGCTGGCGATGCTAAAGGGCTATAAGCTAATAGCGGACTCGGGAAATCAAAATAAAACTAGTGATAACAAGGCACTCTGATTGTTTTTGTTGTAGAATACGATAGGGGATATATTATAGAAAAGTTATAGAAACGGAAATGATGGTGTATAAAATTGATTTTAAGATAAAAATTAGACGATAAGGAATTAACTTGACGGAGCTCAAACTCAAAACAGCAACAAACAGGAAGTGACAGTAAGTCTTTGTTCGTTTCTTGTGTTTTGTGCTTACAAGTTAAGTTCTTAAACTGCCAATCTTGTTACCATGCTAATAAATAGTGTTTTAACTATATGTTTGGATATTAATATCAGGTGCATAGATGCTAGTTACAGCCATTCAATTAATTTCTGGCAGATTCATTTGAACAGCCGTAAAACTGAGATTCCTTCAAAATTCCCTATAAATATAATAACTGTTTCCCTTTGGGGTCAGTACTTTTTTTTCCCACAAAAGAAATGAATACTTTTATTCAGCAAGGATATGTTAAATTGATAAAAAGTGATAGTAAATATTTATTTTTACAAAAGGCTTCTATTTTGAATAAATGCTGTTCTTTTTAACATTTTATTAATCAAAGAATCCTGAGAACACTCTAAACACTCAAGCAACTGCCTAGCAACCACCCAGAACACACTAGCAACTGCATAGCAACACCCTGGCAACCATTCAGATTACCTTAGCAACTGCCTAGCACCACCCAGAACAACCTAGCAAAAATCTTTTTAAATGTTTATACTTTCAAACTAGGCTTTGACAAACTAACACCAAAATCTGTTTACAAACTTTACTCTTCTAATTTTGTAATTAATATTACAAACATATTTGTGATCTTGAATATACAAAATTTAGAATTCTTTAAAAAAGTGTGTGTGTTATTTTAGGAGACCTTTTTGGAGAGCAAACAGGATGGTGTGTCTCGGAAATACATCCCACCCGCAAGGTATGATGACCCTGATGGCACCTGTCTTTACACAAACACATATGTTCTGGTTAGAGCTGCATGATTAACCATTAAAGGGGTCATATGGTGCGATTTCAAGTTTTCCTTTCTCTTTGGAGTGTTACAAGCTGTTCGTGAATAGATAAGATCCCTAAAGTTGCAAAGACTAAAGTCTCAAACCCAAAGAGATTTTCTTTATAAAAGTTAAGACTCGTCCATGCCCTCCTAAAACGCCTCATTTAAACACGCCCCCACATGTCTACGTCACTGTGTGGGAAGATTTGCATAACGCCGCCCAAATGTTCACGCAAAGAAAGAAGGCATAACTTTTATTCTCGCAATTTTTTTTATTCTTGCTGCCGCCGCCGCCATGTCGTGGAGATTTGTGTTTCATTGTGAAAGCGAAAATACTTTGTTTGAGCTGCCAAAAGAGGACACAACTAGAAATCAGTGGTTAAGTTGTATTTACAACACTGTTCCAGAACAGTTCAAACCAAATATTCGTGTGTGTGCAACGCATTTTGCAGAGGACTGTTTCCTGAACCTGGGACAGTAGCCTACAGTGGCGGCTGTTCTGACTCACAGCCTGTAAGTATGTTTTCATATTTAAAGAATTTGCCACTGATGATTCAAACGCGAGTTTTGAGCAGTGTAGAGTAGCGCTTGTTGGTCTTTTCTCCGATCAGAATTGCAGATATGGTTTTATGTTTACGCGGCGCGATATGCAGTAATGTGTAACATTTCCGTCACACGCTTGAGATATTCGGCCAATCACAACACACAAGATAGCTGGCCAATCAGAGCACACCTCGCTTTTCAGAAAAATGAGCTTTGTAAAAATCGACGCGTTTCAGAAAGGCGGGGCATAGAGGAGAAAAAATAATGTACAGTATGTGGAAAATAATGTGTTTTTTGAACTTTAAACCACATAAACACATTTCATTACACCAAATACACAAAATAATGTTCTTTTTTAGCAACGTCATATGACCCCTTTAAAAGATTACAATCTTGATTTAAACACCGGAGTTTCCCACAGGTAAGAAATATACTTTTGATTGTAGTAGCCAGTGGAAAAGGCTGGCATTATACCACAAAAATGGCCTACTCTTATTACATGTGACAAACATCAAATAATGTGCATCATTTAACACAATATATTGTACAAAGATTTATTGTACATTTCCATTAATTTATGCTAATTTCGTCAGCTGCATTTTTAGTCACTGAAAACTGTAGACATTTTTAGTCATAAGTTTTATTAATAAGTATTATTGTTTATCATTTCAGTCAATCTTGTCTAAAAAAAAACTTAATTCTGTGTGATTTATTAGTCTGTTTACCCGTAAACCTCAATTTAGGCCCCCACCGTGACACGAGTCCCCATGAGTCTGTGTGTATTCAGGTTTAAGTCCCCACCAGAATAGAAAAACAGGTACACAAACACACACACACACACTCAAACTGATGGTGGCAAGAACTTTGTTTCACATTTGAGGGAGGGCTGTTAAGATCTATCAGCATACAACATATTCATAGAATGGATAGTTATTAGATGAGGAGCCTGAGATCAACATTATGAATTTATTGTTTAAGGCAGGAGTCAGGACACTTCATGTACTGTTCAATTTTGAGATTTTGGTCTATTTTGCTTCCATGTCTTATTTTGCTCTAATGGAAAGGAAATTTCCAAAATACATATTAAGGTGTTTGTTTTAAGCCTACTACCATCCTCTGCTTCTGTAGATTTCTTCTAAATTAACCAAAACAAGCTATCTGCATATTTAAACAACATTTCAAGGTAAAAGACTCTTGATGTAAGTCTTTAACTAATAACTGGGGAAGTTCTGTGGTGATATGCTTTAGTTATTTTGTTTATCCTATTAATCTACAATGCCTTGTGTCAAATGTATGCAAATTAGCGCATTTTAATTACTTAATGCCTGATTTGCATATCAATGTGGCAATTCTGATGACATTATTAATTTTACTGTATTCAGCTGTCGTTTCTCCATTAAGTTAGCCTGTATGCCCATGATATATT
>NW_015627926.1:74169-74669 GCF_001515625.1 Sinocyclocheilus rhinocerous
TGGTAGCTCTCATGAGTCATGGATGTTAGCAAGACAAATTAACTATAATTGCCTTTTGGATAATTAGCATAATTAGCTAGGCACAGGTAGCTTAGTCTTTTGTTCATCACCACTCACCTCCACACCAAAACAAACACAACAAACACAAGAGGGAGGGCTTCACTTCTGCGGCTCTCTGCCTGTCTGTGATGTGCCAATCAATGTGTGCTACACTGCTGTGCTGTGCGCAGGGCCGTAGCTGGGGTTTGCGGGGCCCCAGTGCAGGTTGTACCAGTGGACCCTGGTTGAAACTGTTTAATTTGTATGTTCGTTCTATTTATTTATTTGTGCTATTTACACAATGCTTACGTTTTTAAAGTTTGTTAGGTGTCCAGGTACAGAAACCGAATAATCAAATGTAAAATAGCACTGCATAGTCTTCACTGTAAAAAATTTAATATACAGTCAAACCAAAATTTATTCTGACACCTTCAACATTTCTCACATTATCACAGTTTATT
>NW_015627926.1:82531-83843 GCF_001515625.1 Sinocyclocheilus rhinocerous
TTCAAAAAAACGGTTCACCGGTTCTTTTACGTCATCACGTAATGACATAAATTATATCATCCCGGCAAATAAAAATACATTCAAACACATTCAGATAAAGTAATTTGTAATCATAACTTAAGATAAATAGTAATAACCATCGTCATCATCATTGGATAAGTTTCTTACATTTACGTTTTGCAAAAGCACCCAATACTGGCACTGATGTGTAAACGCGGATGTCAGATATGATATCAACTTTTTACAGAAACGGTAACAGAACCGTAACCGTACAGAAATCCAGCTCATAAAGCTTAAAATATAATCTGCATACACAATAGTAAATAGTAAAATTAATTTAGCCTACATGTTTTGACTGAACAGTTGTTGCATGTTCATCATGTTAAAATGTTGTTTAATATAACTATTTATATTTGCACTTTTACAGTAAGTTTTATGTGTTTGTGTACACACACAAACTGATGGTGACAAAAACTTTGTTTCACATTTGAGGGAAGGCTGTTAAGATCTATCAGCATAATAGAATGGATAGCCTAGTTATTAGATGAGGAGCCTGAGATCAAAATGATGAAGTTATTAAGGCAGGACACTTCATGTACTGTTCAATTTTGAGATTTTGGTCTATTTTTCTACCATGTCTTTTGCTCTAATGGAAAGGACATTTCTAAAATACATATTAAGGTGTTTGTTTTAAGCCTACCCTCATCTGTGCTTCAGTAGATTTCTTCTAAATTAATCAAAACAAGCTATCTGCATATTTACACATAACATTTCAAGGGAAAAGACTCTTGATGTAAGTCTTTAACTAATAACTGGGGAAGTTCTGTGGTGATATGCTTTAGTTATTTTGTTTATCCTATTAATCTACAATGCCTTGTGTCAAATGTATGCAAATTAGCGCATTTTAATTACTTAATGCCTGATTTGCATATCAATGTGGCAATTCTGATGACATTATTAATTTTACTGTATTCAGCTGTTGTTTCTCCATTAAGTTAGCCTGTATGCCCATGATATATTGCCTTAGCTAAACTTTAGCTAACTTATTACATGGTAGCTCATGAGTCATGGAGGTTAGCAAGACAAATTAACTATATTTGCCTTTTGTCTTTTGGATAATTAGCTGTAAACACATCCGATTTCTTTCTCCGCTGTTTACTTACACTTAAGACATAACCGACAGTTTTTTTTCGAGGATACTCTCCAAGACGGGTATTTTGACATAATTTTTTATGTATTTGTCGGTACAAGAGCAAGAAGAGGCAAATTTCGGTGTTCAAGCGCTTTGAGACGTGTCTCTCTGCGTGCGGCC
>NW_015627926.1:84076-84740 GCF_001515625.1 Sinocyclocheilus rhinocerous
AAGAGCAAGAAGAGGCAAATTCGGTGTTCAAGGGCTTTGAGACGCGTCTCTCTACGTGCGTCCTGTGCGCACAGAACACAGCGCGCGGGTGCTGAATTGGGCTCTTTCACATCTTTTTCTGTTTGCATGTTTAAACTGCGATTTGTATTTGTTCGTTCAGGTGCAGGAGGACGCGAAGGAGAGCTCGGTTCAGTGTTGCTGTCCGTGAGATGCGGCTCTCTGTGTGCGCAACGAGTCAAAACTGAGTCATATACTCAGTTGAGTTTTTCCGCGTCTTGTGTTTGAATGCTTTAAACCCTTTTGAATGTTTAAATTGGCAAGGCTTAAAATCACATGCAAATGATAAGCTTTCGTGACGATGCACAGCAGTAGCCCGTCAACTGTCCTGAGCGTCTTTTTAGACTGGCCTCAGCCAGCCGGTTAAGATCGCCGTGGACCCCTATAATCATCACCACCTTTCACCCCACTAGCGACGGCCCTGTGTGTAGATGACAGGTTTTTATAGTTTTGTAAATAGTTTACTTCCATTCATCCATTGACAAATTGCCAGCAAAATAAATTATTTAACCTAAAAGTATCCACTGTACTGTTAATCGGTGATGTCACTTACATCCCTTACAAAAAATAACTGCAGTACAATGAAGTACAACGGCAGTACAAAGTA
>NW_015627926.1:87547-92284 GCF_001515625.1 Sinocyclocheilus rhinocerous
TCTTTTTCTGTTTGCATGTTTAAACTGCGATTTGTATTTGTTCGTTCAGGTGCAGGAGGACGCGAAGGAGAGCTCGGTTCAGTGTTGCTGTCCGTGAGATGCGGCTCTCTGTGTGCGCAACGAGTCAAAACTGAGTCATATACTCAGTTGAGTTTTTCCGCGTCTTGTGTTTGAATGCTTTAAACCCTTTTGAATGTTTAAATTGGCAAGGCTTAAAATCACATGCAAATGATAAGCTTTCGTGACGATGCACAGCAGTAGCCCGTCAACTGTCCTGAGCGTCTTTTTAGACTGGCCTCAGCCAGCCGGTTAAGATCGCCGTGGACCCCTATAATCATCACCACCTTTCACCCCACTAGCGACGGCCCTGGCTGTGCGCCTGCGTGGAGACGCGGAGGGGAGAAAGGCATCGGAACTCGACAGTCTCAACATTTCCTGACCCGACCTGATATTTTGATTTTGTATTTGTTTGACAGGGAAAGCTGTGCACAAACAGAAACACACGCACACACACACACAATACATATTCATTTATTAAAAAAAAAAAAAACTCCCCATGAAAAAAGGGCACTTTCTCTCGAGGAAGAAAAAGGGCAGGTGCTCAAGCCCCCTTTGATGTCTATGTGTGCACGTGCCTGGTTTTATGTGCTTTGTCAATGGTAGCGCTCGCTAACTTGCTCAAGGACTCCTCTCTGTGCCAATCACAACAGGCTTGGCCAGCTGACCAATCAGAGCAGAATAAGCTTATGGAAGGGAGGGGTTTGCTCCGAACTTGCTTGGAACGAATTGTTTTGAGATCAGTGGCAAATGACTCTGTCATTTTCTCAGAATATACATTTAATATTAATGTTTTCTGGCCTTAGATGCATTTAAACCTGTTGTAGAGGACTCCCACACAATATTAGGACACTTTAAAATACCATATGACCTGCTTTTTAACAGACATCTTGCAGACGTATGTGTGCCATCTGGGAACACCCTGAGTGCAAGCCTCCACCACATCCTATCAGGCTACAAGACGGCACTCTCCCAAGGTGAGATGGCGGCATGACCAGGTCCTAAGAAGGCTGGCAGAGATCCTGGAGAGACAGAGGCAGGAAGCGAGTAGAGGGAACTTCGCACCAGCAGACCATTCCATCCAGTTTGTTCAAGAAGGGGGAGGTGGCAATAGCGCCACTCCAAGAGTACCATGGAGACCGGCCCGCTTGACCCAGGACTGCAGCATTAGAGTCAACCTTGGCAGGAAGCTCCAGTTCCCCACCGAGATCACCAGCACAAGTCTGCATCCAAACATTGTGATGTGGTCCAGCAGCTCCAAAGCGGTACTCCTTGTTGAGTTAACCATTCTGTGGGAGGCAGGGCTTGGAGGCTGAATGGGAGAGGAAGAGGCTGAAATATGCAAATCTTGTGGCTGAGTGCAGGGAGGTGGGATGGAGAACCACCATTTACCCGGTGGAGTTGGGATGCAGCGGCTTCGTAGGGACATCAGCTGTCCACCTCACGAGAGATCTGGGAGTGTCTGGAGCAAGCCTTCGGAAGACCCTCAAAGATCTGGCTGAGGAAGCAGAGAAGAATAGCTTTTGACTCTGGATAAAGAGGAAGGACACGTGTTGGAGAACCAAGTTTTGTTAACCGGAGCAAAGGAAACAAAGTTGCCTTTGTTTAACAAAGGAAACCAGTCTCCTCTTGGCTTAAATCAAAATCCTCTGACATTTTTCTTTACAAATTCTTGTTTTGTACTTCGTGACCGGTGTTTTGTTTTCCTCTCTCCTCTGCGCTTCAACATTCATCACTTCCTTGTTCGTCACCGCATGTGCCTACGTCCTATGTCATCCGCTTGAATGTCACTCTCTCAACAGTTAGTGACAGTTACGACAGTTAGCGGGAGCTAGAGATTACGGTTTATAAAGTTTTATATATGGATATTTTTCTTTCAAAAACACATCCATTTGCTTCAGGAGGCCTTTTTAACCACCCAGAGCCATGTGGAATTTTTTTTTATGATGGATGGATGCAGTTTATTGGACTTCTATTGGACTATTAAATCTCAACAGCCATTCCCTGCCATTATAAAGCTTGGAAGAGCCGGAACATTTTTTTTATATAACTCCGATTGTATTGGTTGTAGCAAATTAGCTCAAAAGGAAAATATTTATAATTAATTATAACTGGTGTAAGGGAAACAGGTCAATTTAGCTCAAAGGGAATCATTTAAGATTTCATAGGGAGTTTGGACAGAATCACGGTTTTACGGCTGATCACTGAGTCGGCCAGCGATTCATTGAACGAGCCGCATAACATCAATTCTGCGATGGATATTAATATCCAAAGTATAGTGAAAACACTATTTATTAGCACAGTAACAAGATCGGCAGTTTAAAACATTAACTTGTAAGCACAAAACACAATATACTTCTCCTTTCAATATAAATAAGACTTTATTGGATAAATCTAAGACATATAAACTAGTCTAACACATAAACACACGCGCTCACACATTCATACAAGTTGCAGGGAGAGAGAAAGTGAAGAAAGAATGAGTTTAAGAGAATGAAAATGTGAAATCCCAAGTTTACAGCAATATGTGCAATTGCATAGACCTGAACAACCATCAATCACATAATTAACCCTCGCCTTGAGTTTCTCAATGAGGTTAAAGGCAGAGTAAGTGATTTTTCAAAAACACTTTAGAAAACTGATTCGGGCCGAATCGCAAAACGTTGCAGAAAAGGGGGGGGTTCCCGAGGTTGCTGATTGGCTGGAAGTTCAGTAGTCGTTGAAGTGACATCTTGGGAAGCCAGTGGTTGGGCGTTGGCTGAAGATGCGGAGTTGTGGGCTGGTTGGAGTTTTGAAGCGGTCAGTCACAAACTCGAGGTGAACTCGGAGACACGGAGTTGTGGCAAAACTTAACTCAGAACACGAAACTCTCAACGGAAAATAAATTAAAGTAGAAGAATAGAAGTAACGAGACTAGAAGGTTTTCTTCTCATCGTGGCTAAGTAGCAGCAGGCGTGCAGGCCGAAGCACGCTGGAACGGCACTCGAAGAACGCAAAAGTAATGGCAAAAAGCCATGACTAAAAAGCAGTGGCTGAAAAGCAAAAGCTAAATAAAGCATGACTAAAAGCTAAAAGCAGTGGCTAAAAAGCAAAAGCTAAAAAAGCATGACTAAAAGCTAGAAGCAATGACTTGAAGAAAAAAAGCTAAAAAGCAGTGGCTAAAAGCATGACTCAAAAAACATGGCTTAAAAGCTAGAAGCTAAAAATCAGTGGCTAAAAGCATGACTAAAAAAAAACATGACTAAAAGCATAATTTGATGGTGTCCTGAGTATTTAAACTGGGTTGTTGGCCACATGCCAAATGGTGCCTTGACCAATTAGATATTGTCTTTGTTCGGGGTGTTGTATGTTTCTCCTCCCAATTCATAAATCAACATGTGATCTTACTGCATCTACATCTGTAAAATACCGTTTCTGTGCCATTCTGTGAACATAAGAATATGTTATGTGAAGGCCAGAGAGGTTAAAAGGGCTCCTAAGGAATCTCAGTCTGGTTCTTGTTCTCTAGGTGGGGGGAAGTCAATCCAAAGAGCTCCTGATCGTGATTACTATCATGGATTTACATGTGATGGTCATGCTGTGCATCTCTTTGACCATCAATCTTGCTTACTTGCCCCAAAATTGACAATCTTCTTCCTGAGTTGTTCTTCTGTGTTACTGGAAAATCAAACTCAAGAGGAAAGTTTTTGAGGAGTCTTGGATAGTGTCCGTCTCAAAAAGAAAAAGTTTCTTAGCAAAGATTAGTCTGAGTTAATGACTTTTGATAGTTCCTATCCACACCCACCTTTTGGGTGGAATAGCCAACACCAGGCATGAATTTTTGAGCGGGAGAAGTTTTCTTTGTCTTCCTTTATGGTCCATTTGCATGTTTATGGCCGGTCTGGAGGATTGGTGCAGTTTTACCCAAAATATAGTACAAATAGTATGATGCATTTCACGATCACATAGTGTACATCATTGTTTGAGGAATAAAGAGCAGACCATTTTGATACCAAGAAAGAAACATCTAGAAGATATTATACCAGAGATACATTCATACACCTGAATATGAGCGTTTAGAGCTTAACTAATACAAATAATGAGTGGTAACTAGGCTAATATAATAGGGAAACATACAAACAACACATGAATATACCAGATACATTTGTAACTGATTAATTATATTCTAAATAAAGAAAAAGTCTTTATGTGTGTGTGTTATGTGAGCATGGTGTAATTCACTGGTCAGCCAGGCCGTTGGTGCCTGGCTTACCGGGGGTCATTTACGTCTCTTTGGAATGTGTTTGAAGTTCGATGGGGAGACGAGAGTGGTGAAACTGTTTAGCATCTCCTTGATAGTGGGGGAGCCATTGGCAGTTTAGCACCCATTACCTTTCTAATTACTCTGTCTGAAAAGTACTTTAATTTTAAAAAAGTATCTTGAATCATTAAAGTAACTTGAATCATTAATTACATCTTAACCCTTTAGGCGCCAGGTTTTTTTTTTTGAAAAAGGCTTGAAAGCGCTTAAAGATAGAGATCTACTGTAAATTAGAAAAATGTTGGGCATGACCGAAAGTTTATGTGGGGTGTAAATATACTCATCTAATTTGCATATTATGACGTCATCAGGGGCGGCCATCTTGAATTTCATAATATTCAGGAAATAGTAGATATTGAATTGATGTTTGAACTTATTTG
>NW_015627926.1:92560-96637 GCF_001515625.1 Sinocyclocheilus rhinocerous
CACTTCTTCATTTCTCAAATAAACCCAGCCACCATTGTCATCGCTATTTCCAGCCCTATTTAGATCCAGATCACCCCTGCTGCCTCTACCACGTCTCCCGGCTCTCCCACGCACAGCACGGCCACGTCTACCGTGGCCACTCCCACCTCTTTGGGGTGCTGGATCCAAAGAGCTAGTGCTACTTCCAGCCCTATTTCTCCTACCCCTGCTGCCTCTACCTCTAGCAACAGATCTCCTATGGACACTACGACCACGTCCACCGCTGCCACCCCCATCGCCGTTGGGTAAAGGGTCGAAATTATCACTTGTTTGTGCTTCGTGAACACTCGCGCCTTGCACGGCGGCACCATTGCGCTGCAAAGATGTACCGGGAGAAGCGCGATCATTAGACGACCGATCGTCATTTCCAAAAGGCAAATATTCCCCTTCAGAGTCAGAATCGGCGAATAACATTTGCAACACATCCTCACGGTACAACTTTTTATTAGCCATTTGGCGATTTTCTCTCACAAGTCTCACAATTTACTCAGACGCTCTGAACTGAACTGCTTCCACATCATTGACACGATAGCTCACTTGCTCTGCTATTTGCTCAAACACTTTGAATAGGAACATGACTTCATTTTGGTCTAGAATCGAAGTACTACATGTCTGCCTTTGTAGTGGTAGGGAATACAAATGAGATATTACACCATATTAGGATCTACAGCCTATTTTATTAAGTATGACGTCTTTGGCGCTTAGAGGGTTAAAATCCCTTTAAACCTTGATGCATATACAACAGAAATTTAAATGTTTATTATTTTAATTTGGTGGCAATGAGTACCATATTTCATACACACTGACATACTTTACATGTATTGGCAGTCACTAATACTAATTTTGCCTACTCTTACCAAAAAAAAAAAACGACATTATTTTCGACATTGTCATTCATGCACATATGCTTTGTATTACCACACAGTATATAAACAACATTCTGACATTTTATAAACTAAATTCTTATTGATTAGCACATTATAAACATTGATTTCTGATAGTAGATCAGTAAATACTGATCTAAACATTCCTAGACTGTAACATTCATCATGCTGCAGTGTAAACATTTACATTACTTTATATCTATATCATATTATATATCATATTTTTATTACATGAAAGCAAAAAAAAATATATATATATTAGGGATGCACCGAATATTCGGCCACCGAAAATTTTCGGCCGAAAATGGCCCAAAAGTGCATTTTCGGTTTTCGGCCGAAAGACTTTTATCACCGAAACAATACGGCCGAAATGTTGTGATGACGCAAACAGAAACCGCGACCTGCACGTGCTTGTCTGAAGCAACATGTCTGCGGTGTGGACGTATTTCAGTGTATCTGAGAAAGACCCACGGACAGCGATTTGCAAAACATGTAATGCCGAAATTTCAAGAGGGGGTGCATCTGCAAAGACTTTCTCCACGTCGGGTTTAATTTATCACCTGAAATCCAAACATTCCGATCGCTACGCTGAATATAGGCCCTTTCACATGGTACGCGGCAGTCGCGAGTGTCTAGTTCATTCTCAATGGGAGACATGCGGAAAGCGGCAAAACGCGGGCAGTTTCGCTGGCGGCGCGGAGGCGGAGCGCAAGCGGTGCTCGTGCACCCAAAATCCTGCCGCTTCCACGGGCACGGCGCTTCGCGGCAGGTGCCCCCAAAGATAAAAATATTTTATATTTTTGTGAGCGGCAGCGGCAGCCGCGTCGGTTTCAACCAATCAGTGAACATTTAACTGAACTGCCTATTGGAAAAATAGAGGAGAAGATTGTTTTAAGTATAATAGATTTCCCAGAACTGTATGACCCATCTAAAATCACATACAGAGACATAAATAAAATTAGATTTCATTCAGTCGTAACCTCACAGGTATGCTCTTTAGGCAAATCAACAAAAACGAAAAAAAAAAGAGGTAAATAATGACAATTAAGGTCACGTAGGCCTGTACATTATTATTTAATGTACACATGAGTGGGGTCAAGTTAAACATTTTAGTTTGAATTTTATTTTATACTGTGCATTGTTGCAATGTGCTAAATAAATATTTGCATAATTTGTAATTGATTTATTCTTTGAAACTTTAATATTAATTTATGCAATTGCAATGCCTTGATTTTAGTAAAGTTAGTACACAGTCATAGCCATAAATGCAATGGTACTAATAATTGGCATAATTTCTTTCGGTGTTTCGGTTTTCGGTTTTCGGCCTTGGTTTCCTCTTTTTCGGTTTTCGGTTTCGGCCAAGAATTTTCATTTCGGTGCATCCCTAATATATATACACCCTCGTTTCGCACGACATTTAGCCTATATGTAATAAAAAGTTGCCTATATATCTGAATGTATATCATATTTGAGCATATTTCACTTGCTTTCACACATTTCAGTTTGGCAAGGTAGTTTAAAGCCCTACTAGTAAAATGCGTACAAGTTTATGCAAAAATAACATGTTAACTAATGTAAGTAAGAATAAATTACAGAAATGATCTCCTCCACTGAATAAAGCAGCGCTGCTTTGTGTACAGCAGTTACTGGTGAAACCACTCTAAAAGCTCCACCTACTGGCAAAGAATGAATTAGCATTTTCAATAACCCATCTGCTGTTATTGTTCAGACCAATGTGAAATAAATTAATATAAAAATTTATACTTTTGACTCATCCCTTCCCATCCATTTTCTTAAAAATGGTTTAAAGGCTGAAATGTAAAGTTTATTATTTAATAAAACCTTTTCTTTTGTGAAAACCCTAATCTGAATGGTAAATCATGTTTTTTACAGTAATTTCACTGTTTAAAATGTTACCATAGACATTGCCCTACCCCTCTCATTCAGTATTCATTTTATTTGTGCAAGTCAAATTTGATTTTAAAAACCATACAGATACCCTGGAACATTAATGACAGATCACCGCAGGTATATTAGGCTGAATCTCATATACTGATGTAACCCCCTGGGTCCTACTTGGACCCGCTCCGAGCGGGACTCGAACCCGGCATGGGAGACGAGCGCACTAATAACAAGGAGGCTAAAGACCACAGCCCCTAGCATCAGTTGCTAATGCGCCTCTTGAGATCAGTTGAATGAGGTTTACCTGCACAGCACCTACCAGCTGGCCTCAGTTACACTGCCATGCATACAACTCTTTCCCAACTGTTTATGTATACTTAGCATATTGTTCCAAATATAAGTTTTTTTTTTTCTTGGAAATACACATCTGAAAAAAAAGGGTTGTCTTATATTCATGATCTAGTCTTTTACATGTCAATTATACACGTCCAACAATAGGTGGTGCCAAATATGTTTAAAATAAGTGTATCACCCAGGACTGAAGCGACACACCACTGTTTATTGCTCTACTGTGTTGTCATCTAGCCCAGTATTTCTCAACTGGTGGGTCACAAGACAGTTTTGAGTGGGTTGCGGAGTGTGCAGTCAAATAAACAACAATAAACATTCTACTGTTTTTCTGATGGGAGACTTTTATTTTGAAAGACGTGTGAAAGCTGTTAACACTTCTGTGAGACGTGGCAGAGAAAAACGCGCTGTCCTGATTCAGTATCGCCGGTCAGATGTTGACAAACTATATGTCAGTGTCATTATTCTAACGTTATTTTCCTAACTTGTTACAAATTGCAGATGTTCAGTTGCAGATGCTAATGTGATAGCACGTGCTGTCTCATCATAAATAAACTTAAAAAGAAAGTATGAGTATGCAACATCATAGTTATGTTGGTAAATTATGAAATTTCCAGAAAGTACAAATAAATCACGTAACTGGTACTAGCTGGGAAGGATTTGCATGCAGGTATGATGGCCATTCTATTAACCAGGAGCAGTTTCCATATGTTTTATTTAGTATATTTTTAAATGACAGTCATACCTACCTAATAATTTTAACTGTATTAACAAAAACTAGTTTGGGTCTGCAATTCAACTTTTGTCAACCATTTTTGTGAAGTAAATTTGCTTGTTTTTTTAAAAGGACATTTATATTTTTATTAGGGCTGCAACAACTAATCGATAAAATCGATTATTATCG
>NW_015627927.1:0-529 GCF_001515625.1 Sinocyclocheilus rhinocerous
GCCAAAATCGAAATAAAAAAATAAAATTAGCTTAATAAAACAGTCGCAGGCCTAAATTGTAAGCAGATGTTTGAATGTTTAGTTCTCTCTTCTATCATAATTAAACAGGGCTTTCATGTTGCGCGTGCTGAAGCTCCTCCGCGTGGGCACAAACTCGCTTCTGAATTGCGAATAGCAAAAATGCATCATAGACAAATGTTTGAAAAACAGCTGGCGACTCTGGTGAGATAGAATTTGCAAGATAATGTATATATAGCAATAATAAATGTACGTCGGTCCCCTTTTTCCCCGACGTGCATGAGCAGCTGGTAAAAACATGGTCTGCGCCCCAATCAGCGCGCGTCCACTCTGCCACACAGGCCATTTTTTCCCACGTGGATGGGGCGGAGGCCCACGGGTACGTGCGCTCTCCCCCAGTCGAGGAGACCGTCGCTGCGCACCTGTGTCCTGCAGCAGCCAAGACCCTAGGCTCAGACATCAGCCCCCCCTCAAAGCCGTGCAGGACCACCGCCCACCTTGCCAATAAAGC
>NW_015627928.1:0-10090 GCF_001515625.1 Sinocyclocheilus rhinocerous
GTGTGTGTGTGAGTGTGTGTGTGTGTGTGTGTTCCATGTTCAAGTGTGACCAAATTAAATTAACAAGTGCCGTTTTTTCCACATTCCATTCTATGGTCGGGTAAAAATGACTCACAAGGGAAGGATTTGTAATTTTTTTTAATTATAGCCACATAAGTCCTCCAATCCACAAAATATTTTGTGTGCGTGTTCCAAATTCAAGTGGAACAAAAGTCCTGTACCACTCAGATGAACATTCAATAAAAAAAAAATTGTAAGAAAAAAAAAAATCCAGGTCAAAATGCCCCGAGGGAATGAAGGTTACATTTTCCGTGACGACTTTATTTAGAAGTTCTTATATGTGCTGCAAAGCCAACAATACATTGTATGAGTCAAAATTATCCATTTTTCTTTTATGCCAAAAATCATTAGGATATTAAGTAAAGATCATGTTCCATGAAGATATTTTGTATGTTTCCTACCGTAAATATATCAAAACTTAATTTTTGATTAGTAATATGCATTGCTAAGAACTTCATTTGAACAACTTTAAAGATGATTTTCTCAATATTTAGATTTTTTTGCACCCTCAGATTCCAGATTTTCAAATATTGTCCTATCCTAACAAACCATACATCAATGGAAAGCTTATTTATTCAGCTTTTAGATGATGCATAAATCTCAATTTCCCCTAATGACTGGTTTTGTGCTCCAGGGTCACATATTTAAATGGCTAGAAGGCGGTAAAAACCAGAGTAGTATATGTGTTGTTGGAAAGACCAAGTGAAGTGTTATCTGCGATAAAGTGCTTGTGATAGCGCGTTATCGACACCACCGTACTGTAAAACAATAGGGTGGGATTTATACTTTGACAGGCCAAAGAGAACAAGGATTTGGTGTTTACTCACATGACAGACGGGTTACCATCCAATAGGATAAGCGAATAAATGACTGACACGCCAAACGCCCAATCACAGGATGTTCCTAAGGCGGTGACGTTCCAGAGCTACGGCCCATTCATAGGACGCTCTCGGGTCAGAAGGCGGGACCTGATGAAATACGGGTGGGAAAAAAAATAGCTGAGCTCTGGGTGACGGTGAAGATGGCGGATGGGGACAGCGGGAGTGAGCGCGGCGGCGGAGGAAGCGGGTTCCAAGCGTTCCAGAGGGACCAAGAGACCCAAGAGCTGGCGTCTAAACGCCTCGACATCCAAAACAAGCGCTTCTATCTGGACGTCAAGCAGAACTCGAAGGGCAGATTCATCAAGATCGCCGAGGTCGGCGCTGGGGGCTCCAAAAGCCGCCTGACGCTTTCCATGTCGGTCGCGGCGGAGTTCCGGGATTACTTCGGGGATTTCATCGAACACTACGCCCAGCTTGGGCCCAGCACTCCGGAGCAGATCGCGCAGTCCTCCGGAGGCGAGGACGGCGGGCCTAGACGGGCCTTGAAGAGCGAGTATCTCGTGAGGGAAAACCGCAAATACTACCTCGATCTGAAGGAGAACCAGCGCGGGAGATTCCTGCGGATCCGGCAGACCGTTAACCGCGGCGGATTCGGTGTTCCCGGCGGCGGCGGTGGAGGAATTCAATCCGGGCAAACTATCGCTCTTCCCGCTCAAGGTCTCATCGAGTTCCGCGACGCGCTGGCGAAGCTGGTCGACGACTACGGCGGCGACGACGAGGAGCTAGCCTGCTCCGGCGGAGGAGGAGGAGGAGGTTACACGGAGTTACCCGAGGGCACGTCGATAACGGTGGACTCCAAGCGGTTCTTCTTTGACGTGGGCTCCAACAAGTACGGCGTGTTTCTGCGTGTGAGCGAGGTGAAGCCCAGCTACAGAAACTCTATCACGATCCCCTTCAAAGCGTGGAGCAAATTCGGCGGAGCGTTCTGCCGCTACGCCGAGGAGATGAAGGAGATCCAGGAGCGGCACAAAGATAAAGCGTTCGAGCGGAGAACCGGAGAGGAGTCTGAGGGCGAAGATTTGGACGACGACTGACCGCCGGAGGTGTCGCGTCGCTGGGCAACCGCGCAGAGCGAGAGCCGCGCTCTGGAGAGGGCTGCATGGAACGGTCGATGGCGAAAAAAAATATGTTTGACTGAGAAACACTGTCGTGTATATGTAAGAGAATCCTATTTAAAGCAGTTTAGACTATGTTTGGCTAGGTAAATGGATTTTTCTGCTGGCTGCTCTCTGTAGGTCTTGTCATTTTGAAAGTTTGCCCCTTTATAAAGAAAGAAAACAAACAAACACCCTTTTTCACACAGAGTCTGAGTTCACAAGCAGGGATGTTATAGTGTTAGTGTGTCAAGAAGAACTGATGATTATCTCTACTATAGGTGTTTTTGGTGTTGTGCCCTGCGATGGAGAGCAAACCAGCATCATCTGTGCGACGTGGTGTGCATCTCATAGTTAGCTCTTTAGGGATGTGTGTGTGTGTGTGTGTGTGTGTACATATATAAAAGACTCAGATCAAACAGCATCAAAATTGCAGGTTGTGGACACACAATACAGTTCAAGCAACAATGTACAAACCGTTAAAATGGTGCTAATAAAGTGTCACGCCGGCTGGTGGCTTTTATTTAGTAGTTCTCCTGTTTCTTGTCAGGATCGAGCACATTATTCTGATTGTATGAACTGAATTGGGAAGTGCATCGGTGCTGCTAGATGCCACTAAATTTTCTGGGTTTGACCTGATGGGCAAATTAGTAGTTTTAGAGCTTACGTGACATAACTGGAAATAACACCCAGCTGGGTTTAAATAGATTTATTTTTAATAAACAATATACAGAAATATATATAGAAATATATTTATATATAGACCTATAGAATCAATTATAAATGCTTCCTGAACAGGCTATTTAACAAATAAAAGTCGGATGCAATTATTTATAGGGATATATTTCTTACTGCTTTTCCATTCATTTCCTATGGTCTTGGAAGAGCAAAATATATGTGAAATATACAAACTAGACTTCTCAGTTTAGCTTGTATTCCAACCCCAGTGACATAATAACTCTCTTCTTTATTTCTCGGCGATCTCTTTCTCTGCATATTAAGTTGTCGCGAGTCTTACTGCAGTGGATCTGTCCGAATGTGTGTCCTTCTGTCATGGGTGTTGGATATTTTTAATTTGAGCGGAGAAAATTGATTTTCAAGCCTTCTGTAATCACGAGGATTAGCCATACATGCCACCCGGGAGCCATAGGGATTTTTGACTAACTTCAATATCCATACGAGTTTCGACCTCATTCTTGTCTGTACTGTGTTATGTGATAAAGGCAGCTGTTCAGTCAAGTGTGCACTGCTGTAATTCTCCACAAACTTCCTTTGAACAATAAATAGAATTTCTTTGCTGAGAACCTGAGTTTGTTTTACTCTTTCACAATTCTTGACAGCTCCTTCTGTTCCTTCCTGCAAAAAAATGATCTCTATGAAGAATTTCAGTCAGTTTTCAGGCCCCACCATAGCACAGAAACTGCACTTGTTAAAATTACAAATGACTTGCTTCTTGCGTCAGACCAAGGCTGTATCTCATTGCTAGTTTTACTTGATCTTAGTGCTGCGTTCGACACTATAGATCATGACATACTCATAGATCGATTACAAAACTAGACAGGTATTTTTACAAAACTAAACAGGTATTCAAGGGCAGGCTTTAGATGGTTCAGATCCTACCTGTCCGATCGCTACCACTTTGTTTATTTAAACGAGGAGTCATCTCAATTATCACCAGTAAAATATGGAGTGCCACAAGGATCTGTCCTAGGTCCTCTGCTATTTTCGATATACATGTTGCCCCTTGGTAATATTATTAGAAAATACGGGATTAGTTTCCACTGTTATGCAGATGATACTCAACTATATATCTCAACAAGACCAGATGAAACTTCTAAATTATAAGCTAACAGAGTGTGTTAAAAATGTAAAAGATTGGATGACCAATAATTTTCTCCTATTAAACTCGGATAAGACAGAGATATTACTTATTGGACCAAAAAACAGAATCTCTTGGATTACAATTTGCAACTAGACGGATGTACAGTTACTTCCTCTACAGTCAAAAATCTGGGTGTTATATTAGATAGCAACCATCCTGCACTGGACATGAATAATACTTCAAATCATGTGGTTGTTGAAGAGAGTTAGCAGATGGCAATTAAAACAAGGCAACCTTAACCAGTACTTAAAGGGACAGTTCACCCAAAAATGACTTCTGCTGTATTTTCTGCTCATGGAAGTCAGTAGTTACTGAAACAGACGAAAACCAGAGTGCAAGTGGATTTCAAGGCCTGTTGGAATCAAATTAAATCTCGTGACACTGTCAGATTGTGCAAGATGAGGAATAATATGTACTTTGGAATTTGTAATCAGTTTTTCCAAAGTGACAAGCGGTTATTTTGGCTTCGAAGAAGTATGCATTCTTGTCTGCGACTGAAAAGGAGTTTAAGCGGATATTCAAGAAAGAAGTTGTATTTTAACCGTACATAAATTACATAAACAGCCCAGTCCTGTGCTCAGAATTGCACCATTATCAAATTAAGAATTTCATAACCTACAATGCTTCACAAAAGTCATCAGGAAAGAAGAATATTTTTAACGTCTGATGTGTTTTGTGTTTTTCTCATTTTTCCTTTTTTAATATGTCTATATAGCTTAATTTATTTCTGTTTTAGTTTTTCAGTTAGTTTTTTAGAATGTGAATGAAAATGTGAAATGCAGCTAGCTGTAATATATATATATATATATATTAATACTGTATTGTTTTTATATTTTATTTCAGTTAAGGTTTATTTGATTTCAAGTAACAAAACTTGTTTTTTGGTTTTATTTAACTATAATAACCTTGCTTGCATAAGGCTGTACTACAGTAGTCTTGCTATTTCGCATTATAATGTCTAGTGATGAATGCATTGAGGAGAAGGTGCCCTAGAAAGTCCAAATGAAATGCATCTGAATTGAAGCATACTGAGGGCACTGCTCCTTCACAGAGCCTCTTATCTGTGAAACTCTGGGTTTGTTCCACTTCACAGATCCAGTTTGGACTCGAGGACGTCGCAAGCAATTTCTGCAGAGGTGACAACACTGAAACCGTCTCTTATTAGTGTAGCTGGCTATAAGGGAAGCACCACTAATACTGTTTCTTATACAGTACATCAGGATTTGAGCAATTAAACATCCTGCACTGGACATGAATAATACTTCAAATCATGTGGTTGTATTTTCTGCTCATGGAAGTCAGTAGTTACTGAAACAGACGAAAACCAGAGTGCAAGATGAGGAATAATATGTACTTTGGAATTTGTAATCAGTTTTTCCAAAGTGACAAGCGGTTATTTTGGCTTCGAAGAAGAATGCATTCTTGTCTGCGACTGAAAAGGAGTTTAAGCGGATATTCAAGAAAAAAGTTGTATTTTAACCGTACATAAATTACATAAACAGCCCAGTCCTGTGCTCAGAATTGCACCATTATCAAATTAAGAATTTCATAACCTACAATGCTTCACAAAAGTCATCAGGAAAGAAGAATATTTTTAACGTCTGATGCTGTATCTAATAATGAGAAACAACAGTCCTGCTCAAACACACCTTTAGATTTGGAGAAATGTAGCGTTCCATCCTTTGCTTATCAATGGGTCCTCTGCAGTGAATGGGTGCCGTCAGAATGAAGGTGTATTTCTTACAAACACACAGCTTTTGTCTTCTCCAGATGTTAACTGATGGACTGGAGTGCTGTGGATTACTTGTGGATTATTGTGATGTTTTTATCAGCTGTTTGGACTCTCATTCTGACGGCACCCATTCAACTCCATTGGTGAGCAAGTGATGCTAAATTTTTTGCTAAAATCTGTTCTGATGAAGAACAAACTCATTTACATTTTGGACAACCTCATGGTGAGTAAATTTTAAGCAAGTTTGAACTTATGCATTCTTGTCTGCGACTGAAAAGGAGTTTAAGCGGATATTCAAGAAAGAAGTTGTATTTTAACCGTACATAAATTACATAAACAGCCCAGTCCTGTGCTCAGAATTGCACCATTATCAAATTAAGAATATCATAACCTACAATGCTTCACAAAAGTCATCAGGAAAGAAGAATATTTTTAACGTCTGATGGTGCTGTATCTAATAATGAGAAACAACAGTCCTGCTCAAACACACCTTTAGATTTGGAGAAATGTAGCGTTCCATCCTTTGCTTATCAATGGGTCCTCTGCAGTGAATGGGTGCCGTCAGAATGAAGGTGTATTTCTTACAAACACACAGCTTTTGTCTTCTCCAGATGTTAACTGATGGACTGGAGTGCTGTGGATTACTTGTGGATTATTGTGATGTTTTTATCAGCTGTTTGGACTCTCATTCTGACGGCACCCATTCAACTCCATTGGTGAGCAAGGGATGCTAAATTTTTTGCTAAAATCTGTTCTGATGAAGAACAAACTCATTTACATTTTGGACAACCTCATGGTGAGTAAATTTTAAGCAAGTTTGAACTATTCCTCTGTTTATTGCATTATTTTAGTGTCATAATGGTGTTTTTTGTGCGTGACATCAGGTACCTTCTACTGTATATATTAATAGGCTAGTATTTAGCGCTTTTGGAAAAGTATCTGCTAATGGTGGTTGTTATATTATAAATGTATAAAACAGATTTTAGGGTTAGGGTTACTTTGTTAAGTTGGAATATTATATCAGTTAATAAAACTTTTTTTAAGTGGGTTAAACTTTATTTTAAGGTGTCCTTGTACATTTAAGTACTGAGTAATATTAATTAACTACATGTACTTACTATATGGTTAGGATTAGGGTTTGGCTTAGGGTTACTTGCATTTAATTATGCATAATTTATTGTTATTATAATAGTAAAAACATGTAACGTGTAACAAGGACACCTTAAAATAAAGTGTTACTGTAATTTTAAGTCCAATCCATAAAACCTCAATTGTTGCTACTATAATTTTTACAGTAAAGTTCTTGCAAACAGATTTTTTTAGTGCTGTCAAGCGATTAATCGCATCCAAAATAAATGTTTTTTGTTTTTTTTTACATAATATATGTGTGTGTACTGTGTATATTTATTATGTATATATATAAATACACATACATACAGGATATTTTGAAAATATTTACAAGTATATATTAATATTGATATAATTTATATTATATTATATATAAATATATTTAATATACAAACATAACATATTTTTCTGAAATATATACATGCATGTGTGTCTATATATAAATAATAAATATATACAGTACACACACATATATTATGTAAACAAAAACTTTTATTTTGGGTGCGATTAATCATTTGACATCACTAAGTAAATTTCACCGATTTTTTGTTTTTGTTTGTTTTTGCAGTGTGCTCCTCTAGATTGCTCCTATTTAAGTTAAATTAGAAGTCACTGCCATCCCTGGGAACTTTGCAAATTGGAGTCTTGTACATGTTTCGCTTGATCTTTATCAATTGTTTTGTATGAGTATTTTGTAGTTGGTTTTGTGTGCAACTTTATGTGCTGCCGTCTTGACCAGGTCTCCCGGGAAGAAGAGACTGTGAAGTCTCAATGGGATTCTCCTGGCTTAATAAAGGATACATTTCAAGAAGGCAAATCACACACTGAAGGCTTTTCGGTTGTTTAGAATAGTAGGATATCTGTTACCACTCATGCAGCTCACAGCTAAACCTGTAAAGGGATACGCCGTCTCGCTTTACAGTAACGACGAACAACTGTCCCTCATTCTCATGTCTTGTATAAAGTCCTATTGCATCAGTGCTGAGAGTTAAACCCCGTGACCCTCATCTGACATGATTCATAATCAGTCATGTACTGACACACACACACACACACACACACACTCTCTCACACACACACGCTAAGCTTCACTGATGACATTTCAAGGGTAATATGCAATGGCACGGCTGGCAGAGCGTCTCTGATTCAGGAGATTATTTCACATTCTCTGCCATGCTGCTGCTGATGATGATGAGGATAAGATGCAAACAGCTGTCAGACAGACTGTGCTTCATTCAGATTGTGCTGAGAGCTTCACTCTCAATCCACTAATCCTGAGAGATCTCCATTCACCTTGCACTGCTTATATGCCAGCAGACCCGCTTAACCAGTTATAGCTCCACTTCCCAATGCTTCACTAGTGAATGAGACCACAGAAATATGTGACCCTGGAGCACAAAACCAGTCATAAGGGTCAATCTTTTGAAATTGAGATTTATACATCATCTGAAAGCTGAATAAATAATCTTTCCATTGGTGTATGGTTTGTTAGGATAGGACAATATTCGGCCGAGATACAACTATTTGAAAATCTGGAATCTGAGGGTGCCAAAAAAATCTAAATATTGAGAAAATCATCTTTAAAGTTGTCCAAATGAAGTTCTTAGCAATGCATATTACTAATCAAAAATTAAGTTTTGATATATTTACGGTAGGACATTTACAAAATATCTTCATGGAACATGATCTTTACTTAATATCCTAATGATTTTTGGCATAAAAGAAAAATCTATAATTTTGACACGACTGTATCGTTGACTATTGCTACAAATATTTTTTATGTTTATATGGTTTTTATTTGTTATTCTTTATTATTTACTTACTTTCTGTCTATTCTCATTAAATACATTTGTATGTGAACCTCAGAGCTGGTGTTATTTTAGTAACTTTGATTAGTTGTTGTTAATACTTTGAATTCAAATTTGTTATATTTTCTGTTTTCCTTTTAATTTTAGTCATCATTTTAGTATTTTTTTTGAGTAGTTTTGTCTTTTTTGTGTGTGTTACTTTCTTTATTAAGTTATTTTAGTACTTCAACTTAAAACAAAAAATATATTTTTTAAAGAAATATTTCATTTATTTAGGTATTTTAAATGTTTATTTTATTTCAAGTAATTTTACAAAGGTTTTTGCTAGTGCTGTCAAAACGATTAATCGCATCCAAAATAAACGTTTTTATGTACATAATATATGTGTGTGTACTGTGTATATTTATTATGTATATATAAATACACACACATGCATGTATATGATTAAGAAAAATATATGTTATGTTTATATATTAAATATATTTATATATAATATAAATTATATGAACATAAATATATACATGTAAATATTTTCAAAATATATACTGCATGTGTGTGTATTTATATATACATAATAAATATACAGAGAACACACACACATATATTATGTAAACAACCACTTTTATTTTGGATTTTGGATTTATTTTTGGATGAAGTCGGCTGATTTCTTTTTTCACTTTCTCTACATTGTCTTTCATTCACAACAAGCCCAAACACTGGAAAATATGTGTTTATTTGGTAGTCATTAATAGAGTGAAATATCAGCTACACATAAATCGCATACTATGCAGAATATTCTTACATTTAAAATATGCATTTTTGCATCACATTTGCATATATTATTCAGTCAATGCATAATACAGAAATTAGGTGTTCTTAGATTGTCAAAAAGAAAGAAGTAAAATACATTATACTAATTAAAAAAATACATGCATATATATATTAAAAATTCATAGTCAACATACAGCAAGATGCTTTGCTTGCAGAACGAGCTGATTATTTCAGCTTCACAGCTTTTATATAATATGTATGACAAATACATTCATATATTTGCATATCATGTTACTAGAAAAACAATGCATATTAGATGTAGCATACGCTATACAAGCTATACAAACTCTAGTGCAACGCACTTTACTGATAAAAGTCTACTTAAAGGGTTCATGGGATGCCCATTTTCCACAAGTTGATATGATTCTTTAGGGTCTTAATGAAAAGTCTGTAACATAGTTTGGTTAATATTTCTCAATGGTAGTGTAAAAAACACCTTTTTTACCCTGTCAAACACAGCTCTTTTCAGATCAAGCCGTTTTTGTAGCATTTCCCTTTAAACGTTAATGAGCTCTGCTGACCCCGCCCCTCTCTTCCGAGCTGCTCTCAGAGAGACTGTTTACTTGCTGTATTCATCGTGAAACTTGCTAATTAGCACATTAATAGGAATGGCGATTTGCAAAGATTCATTACAAAACATTATACTCACTTCTTCTGTAGATGAGGCTGGATCA
>NW_015627928.1:10129-12882 GCF_001515625.1 Sinocyclocheilus rhinocerous
GACTGATGACAGTCACTCAGGGCGGAGCTAAGGTAAGACGCCAGTCCAGTCTGTGCTGAAACACTACTGTCAGTCAAACTATCGTGGGAGGGGCCTGTCTGTGTGACGTCACACAGACAGGCATCTGAGATCGGCTCGATTTGAGAAAGTGGAAAAGATTTTAGTAGATTAACAAAAAACGCTGGGTGGATCTTTATCATTATAGGGTGGTTGTGTACACACACTGCCAACACACATTTCAGTTCAAACAACTTGTAAAAGTGCGTGTAGCATCCTATGACCCCTTTAATAGTTCAGATGAGTTACAGATGAGCTTCACCAGCAGAGGGCGCGCTTGTCTGAACTTTTACTGACTCTTCTTTGTGTCCCACATGACATACTATAAAATATGCACTTTTACTTTGTGCTGCCTACTTTCCAGACCAGTGTGTGAGTGTCATAAGATTGTTTTGTCATCCAGCAGCATGAGAGTCTGAGCTCTGTCTGCTAACTAAACAAAGCTGCAGCTGTCGAGTGTGCATCAGTGTCCAACATTTGCACGCTTTGTTTTTCAGTCAAATAAGTGCAGGCTTGGTGAGCAGAAGAGACTTCTTTCAGAAACATTAGAAATTGAGATATGCCCAACATCACTGGTGAACACACCTCACTGAAAAGTGAAAGAAATACAAATAAAAGTGAAACGCATGCAAATAAATGGAGAAAATGCCATGCCTCAAAGACCCACGGAGGAATCGCGCTCATGTTTTCTCAGAACGATCAAAGCCCTTTTGTTGGTGAAGACGCTTCAGCTCTTCACATCTTCATCCGCTTGGTTTTCCTGAGAAAGAAAGATTCATTTCAGTTCATCGTCATCATCTTCTTCTCTCGGTGGATACTCACATTTCAAAGGCCTCTAAATAATGATCAGCGCGATCCAAACAAACCAACGCACGCCTGATTCATAGACTATACTTTTTCAGCGAGCAAAAGGTCTTTCAGTATAACTGTCCCCCTAACCATAAAAATAACTTTGATATTGTTATTAATATTTCAAGACAAACACTTACTCAAGCAACTTAGGTTGACTTGATTCTCCACACTTGAAAAAAACATGTTAAAATGTGAGTATCAAACATGATCCAACCTCAATTATAATTGCATTGCACTGCATTATATGTTTTGACCCCAAAATAAAAAATAAAAACTCAGAGGTTTGATCATAAATCTAAGCATAAATAAGCAAACGTCATCTTACTAAAATACATTATTGGGAGATACAGAGCGACAGCTAGGCCTATTATTTATATTTACTTACAAGCTATCAGAATTTCATTTTTCATTTCTAGCCATATAAAAATCAGCAACTGCACCGAGTTGCATATTTCTGAGCCTTGAAAGAAAATTGAGGTGCTTTTTTTCCCATAGAAAGAAATGTGATTTTTCATACTGTTATTTCATATGTCAGGCTTTACAGGGGAAGTCTGCATAAAAAGCAAGAAAATGCAATTAGAAAGAAAACTGCACAGTAATACTCACTGTTTCGAGGCTTGCTCACATGTGCTCAAAAGTGTGCTTTAAATACAAGTCAATGAGACTATCATGAATTTTAACATTTTTGAGTGTCTGAATGCACTTTTTACAGCAGTGCTCTTCACAAATGTGTCCCTGCAGCACAAAAGCAGTGTTAAGTCGCTGGGGTATATTTGTAGCATATGTCACACCTACAGATAGATTCCAAAAATGAAGTACTTGTAATTAGATTATATTACATTTTAAAATACTCGTAATCAGACTACAGTTACTTTTAATTGATTACAAGATTACATATTATTCACTCAACAGCAATATATTATTCATTATTTATTGATTCTCCCTAATTCCTCTTTTCCATCTTTGAAATGTTCCTGTCTGAAATAGCCTGCCGCTTATATACAGTCAGAAAGTCTTCCAGTTTTGTGGACATTCACACAAAGAGCAGAGGTGGATATAATTGCACTGAAAATTGAGAGAGCATTTGACCACTGGATTTACAGAAATCATTTCAATTTTAAAAACTGTTTTCTCAACATTTCAATATTGCATGTACTACTGATGAACACATTCATTTTTATTTGAATTATCACAGGTTATTTAACCTTGCATTACTATGACATCAAAAATGCACAAATTCGTGTTATTTCTTATTAACATGTAATGCAGGGCTTCCCAAACTTTTTATTTGTCAGCCAGATCTCTTTCACCTAATATACTGATCTGAAGTACCCCTGAGATTTTAAGGTCACATGACATGCATTGGTTTTAGGAAGTGTTTTATTCTGAATGTTGTTATTTCAAAATGGCTTGTTTTCATTTTAAATTTTTAGTGCTTCATTTTGCAAGAGATGTGATGCATTTTACATTTTGTGCGTGCAATTGTGTGTAAAGTTTTTAAAAAAAGAGGCAAAGTTTTAAAAATGTAAGCAGTTGAAAAAACTGACATTTAGTTGCAAAGTTTCTTACTGTGAGTAGAATGTCTAAAGTGGACTATCAAAATAAAGTGTTACCCATTTTTATATCAATATGTTACATTTTAAATCAATGTGATAGATGAGTTAGGTCAAAAGCAATCTAAAAGCTGTCTGATTATATTACCTAAAAATGTGTAATGTAATGGATTACATTACTAAGTACATTTTTTGTCATGCAATTTGGAATCAGTTGTAACGTCTGGACCAATCAAACACACAATTTTTCATTTGATTTAACAAATCAGTTATTCATTAGATTAACAAATC
>NW_015627928.1:13445-17087 GCF_001515625.1 Sinocyclocheilus rhinocerous
TGTGTAGTGTGTATGTGTATGTTAGACTAGTTTAAGTGTTTATGTAGTTAATAAAGTCTTACTTGTATCACACTTGACGTTGTTCCTTGTTTGCTCATAACTGGAGTCACTTAATCATGCAGATTTATGCTACAAGCTCTTTGTAGAATTGTACAGTAAGAAAGTTATTTCCCTTAACCAGGAAATTAACGTTCTTACAATTGACAGACAGTTGACCCTGAGAGGTCAAGTAAATATCTACAGCGGATCTAAATATTTATAATTAATTATAACTAGTTATGATTAATTATTCATATTTCCCCATGAGCTGATTCGCTACACAGTAACGGATTACACTTTAGAAGTACCTGTCGTTGCAGTGCAGTGGTTTATTGGATGCCGATCCCTCGCGGCATGAAGGTCCTCTTTTTAAGTTGCGTCTTTGCCAGGAGATCTTTTTGTATGGATTTGTCTCTTGAATTTTACCCGATCCACAGAGACTCTGCAACTCCTCACCTGTTACGTTTTATAAATGCAACAGATGGATGATTAGATTTTACAGTGTATTGTGTAGAGTCAGCAGACACGGTAACTATTCACAAAGTACAATATTCCTCTCACAAACATTACCTTTTTTCTCATCTGAGTAACAGATTCTAAAAACCGGACTCTGTTTTTTTGTGATGGTCACTTTGACCTCATTTTTAACACACAGGTACTTTTTGGGTTTAGCCACTGATTCCAGACTCCTCCAATCTCCAGAGATCTCTTGCTCACCCCACTGAAATAAGAACGTTTCATCAAAGGCCTTTCCCGTAATCAGCTTGTCTGTGGGTAAAGCCTGCGTGTGAAAGCCAGCAGACATGATTATATAGAATCAGAAATTATCAAATAAAAGCACAAGAAAGTATTTGGCAATAAGCGGTTTCTTTGCAATTCAGTGTCTGAGACATTACCTTAAATTTGACCGCTTCACCATGAGTAACAACAGGGAAAACAGACTTATTTTCCACCTCAAAGCCAAAAGCCATGCATTGTCTGGTTCTATTATACAAGATATGATACACCTTGACTGAAGAAGACAAGACAAATCATATTGCTGGAATTAGAATTAAATCATTATGCAAACACTTTCATGAAAGGTACAGTTGAAAAACAAAACAAAACAGAACTTTACTGTACAAAACAAGAAACTACAAATGACATCACAGTACTGAGGCCATCACATCATACAGTAATGACTGAGACACAGACAGATCACAGCACAGGTTCAGACTTTTACCTGAGTTTCCAGGGTTCAATTTCTGTTCATTCTTTGCAACCAGCTGATGAGAATGATTGGGCCTCTGCCTGCCTTGAATGCACAAAAGCTTTCCACAGCTGGTCGACAGGTGCGCCGATTCAACCGAGTTGATGTTCATTTTTGGAAAGCTTCTTCTGGACACTAATAGACAAAGATATCCATAGACAAACAGGTCATACAGACTGTAACAGCAACAACATTTAAAAAAAAAAAAAACAGCAAAAATTGCATTTTAATGGATATCAAAGGCACTATGCACAACAAACATGGAAATAATCTGTCATGATCAGTTATTATAATCGTCATCTAACTAATTGGAAACAAAACATTAATTAAAAAGTATATCACCAAACCTCACATTGCAGCACTGGAAAACATATAGCCTAATGCTAGCAGCCACATGCATTCCAAATCCGTGTTGTTTCTAACAAATAAGGTTCCCTAAAGCAGGGCTGGACAACTTCGGTCCTGGAGGGCACCAGGGAACCAGACAATCTCGGGAAAGATTTTGGGATCAAATGCAAATGTATTTCATCACATCTCATCACAGCATTCCAAAAAACAAAAACACACTAAACACTGCACTTGTGGAAAGTTACAGACGTGTTTCTCTTCTCCCATTCATAACGAAAACACTTCATCAAGTATCACCCATTCTTTCTCAGAGTATCCAGCTGGATGACAACCAATCAGGTTTTAAAAGAAGTCACTCAACTGAGACTGCCTTGCTGACGGTCACTGAAGCTCTGCAAATTGCAAAAGCTGATTCTAAGTCATCGGTATCCAAAGCACATCAACTAGTCACAGGGGTTCCTCAGGGTTCAGTCCTTGGACCGCTCCTCTTCTCCATATACACTTCATTGCTGGGACCCCTTATGCAGGCACATGGTTTGTCCTAGCATTTCTATGCTGATGACACACAGCAGCACAAATCTCAGGCTAGCGGACACTCATCATGGATGAAGGAACATCACCTGCAGCTCAGCCTGGCAAAGACTAAGCTTCTCGTCTTCCCTGCCAGTCCGACTCTACAGCACAATTCATCATCCAGCTAGGTTCATGAGCAACAATCTTATTAAGCTCCGTTAGAAATCTTGGGGTAATCTTTGATGACCTTCATTTCATTTAACCTTTATTTAACCAGGCATATACAACCATACACAAGAGGCACATAAAACAAAACAAGCAAACAAAAAATCTTAGTTAAATCATTTACAGGTTGAAGTAAAAGCACTCACTACACTGAAAAAAAAATTATACTAAATTTGTTTAAGGTAAGTGGTTGCAAACAATTTATTTTAGCTACATTTAAATTAAAAAAATGTTGAAAGTTAGTCAACTAAATTTATTTAAATGTAGCTAAAATAAATTGATTGCAACCACTTACCTTAATTTTTTTTTTAGTAAATGCAATGAATCATTTTTTACAGTGTAGCATTTTTAAATGCACAGACTGAAATATTTGTCTCTAGTTTCAATAGCTTTTGAAGCAGCAAATTCAAAAGCAGAATGACCATAAGTAGTTTTCTTTCTAGGGATATTCAAGGGAATATAATTAGATGATCTAGTTGTATGTGTTAATATGAAGTTGCAGCAACTTTAAAGATATTCAGGTAATACTTCAACGACCATACTGCAAGAACAGAATGATTCTGCTGGTTTTAACTGCTGCGCAACAGTCATTTCTGTGCTGGACTACTGCAATGCTCTTCTGACTGGACCATCATGTGCAATCAAACCTCTACAATAATTCATGTATGTTGCTGCACTCTCTGCCCGGATACCAATTAAGTCACTGATGCTTGCATACAGAACATGCACGGTCTACATCCACTTCAGAAGCCCGAACATGAATTTTTTACACTATTCAAGAAACAACTGAAAACTCTCCCATCAGCACTCACCTGCATCCTTCTGCTAAAAAATAAAATCTCTTCATTTACTCATTTCACTATGTCCCTTATGGGCTCTGCACTACAGAGGTGCACATGTCCTCTGCAGTACCCCTTAGTTGTGGTAACATTTAATTTTAATTAATAATAATAATTAAAAAAAACACAGCCTCTCATGGTTTATTGCGTGTGTAAAACTGTAAAAAAAATTTTTTAAAAAAGGTCATAAAATACGCATTCAATAGTTAACGTTTACTTATTTCGCCAAACATCACAGTTCATATATATATATATATATATATATATATATATACACACACACACTATATGCAAAAATGGACTTTGGCGTGCATATGATACGCAATGGGTAGGATTAGGGTTGTGGGGTAGATGCGTGTCATATGCATGCGAAAACTGGATATTATATGCACGCGAAAACTGGATATTATATGCACGCGAAACAAGTGC
>NW_015627929.1:0-2803 GCF_001515625.1 Sinocyclocheilus rhinocerous
GGTTTATCATGGTAAGTGGGGGAATTTGTATTTTCATAATTACTTAAAACAGTTTTATAACCTTAATAAGTAAATGTTTACAAATGTTTACAAAAAATGTTTACAGTTTATTATTACATTTTTTAATGTTTTTACAGAGTGTCATTAAGAAGACAGTGTTGATCAGCCAGATAAAAACATCATTGAATTTGAAGGAAGATCAATAACATTACAATGCAAATATAAAACAGCTTTATCACAACCAGAACTTTTCTGGTACATCCAGAGAGCAAATAACATTCCTAAATACATCCTGTGGAGAAACAAATATGGAGGAGCAGATAATGATGCTCAGTTCCAGGAGAGATTTCATTCTGAAGTGTCATCAGATTCAGTTCCACTGACAATCAAGAATCTGCGTGTGTCTGACTCTGCTGTGTACTACTGTGCTCTGAGGTCCACAGTGACTAAAACACACTCAACACTCACACAAAAACAGAGCAAGTGCTCAATTATATGACGAGATGCAAATCCACAAGTTACTGACTTTTATACCACAACAATAACATGCATATAATTAAAAAATCTTTTAATTAAGAATTTAATTATTTAGTGTTGTGCAAAGTTGTGCACTCGTCACTATACATTACATAAAGTATATGTGCTGAAAAATGGTTTTAATATTCTTTTGTGAACCTGTATAAAAAAGATTTTTTGACCCGCACAATCTCACATTTATTATATTAAATGTAATGTTTGGTTTTAAAATAAGTGTATTTGACAACCAGTTTTTGGCATCAACTGTAAGAGTGTGAAAGAGGAGGAGTTTAGCACATGCATCTGAGATGATCTTGTTACATTTGTTAGACTGTCACAAAGCTCAGTCCTGCTGTAGTGAAACACACACATGCACAATGATTCTTCATTCAGTCATTCTGCTTTCTGCCTTGACATGTAAGTGCTTTTGTGTATGTTTTGCATGCATCTGTATTTCTAATTTTAAGGATATAAACATAATAATTTGTCATAAATAATCTTAAATGCTAAATTATTATAGTTAAATATCACATCCTAAATGTATTATTTTTTACCACAATGACAATGTAGCATTAAAATGTACCTGTATTTTTTTTGTATGTATAAAATTTCAAATAATTGATCACTGTAATAAATCAATTTCAAACACTATTTGAAAAGTTATTCTTTTGCTCTTTCCAGGTGTGAGTTTTGGAGATGAAATCACACCAGACAGCACTGAGGAATCTGCTGCAGTGGGTTCAACTGTTACTTTATCCTGCAGTTATTCCTCTGCAGACTCACTTCAATGGTACCGTCAGTATCCCGGATCAGCTCCTCAATTTCTTGTGCTCATAATAGAGAGTGTGAAAGAGACTAAGACATCTGATGTAGATCCCAGGTTCTCTACTAAGCTCAGAAAAGAAAAACAAGCTACAAAAGAGACCAACCGTGTGGATCTGATCATCTTCTCTGCTGCAGTATCAGACTCTGCTCTGTATTACTGTGCTCTGAGGCCCACAGTCACAGGAAACACAAGAACACTGTACAAAAACCTGACATAACTCTACCTTCTACTAATCAGACTGGAACACATAACAATCAAGAGAATCATGTTCTTAAATTGCCAACTCAGACACTGAGAGCAAAAGTCTGATAAAATACATCCAAAGAAGACACGTTTAAGATTAGATTTAATAACTTTGTACAAACCCACTATTTACGTGATTATATTTACGGTAAATGAAAGATACACTTATCAATGTAATTGCTAACAGCATTTATAAAAAAAGAAATGAAATAAATAAAAAAAATGTGTAGGTTTTTATAGGATGTTACTCTACAATAAAATATACTGCAAGTTTCAAAACTCAAAATGGTACGCTTCTGAAACGCCTGTATTTAAAAGAGAGAGAATCATGATCGTCGTATCAAAGAGGCGTGTTGTGAACATCTCATGTCTGTCCATCAAACACAAGACTGATACAGCTGTTAGGTAAAGAAAGACTTTTTTGGTGCAAAAAAGTTTGCAAACTTTTTAAACCGATCTTGATTTGAAACTGCATTTAATGACCATCATGACCTGTGATCGGTGTAATATGTAAGGACTCATATACAAACGTTCTTTGCCATAAAGTGGTTTACTGCTGTTTATGCATTAGTGAATCCAGTGACTAAACCATCAACTTCACACTGTTCCTGTTAGAAACGTGCAAATTCTGTTATCTATATTGTGATTATTTTATATACAGAAAGTAATCAAAGATCGTTCTCTTTATAATCACTGCAGCAGTCAATTCAAGATCAGCATGAGTCTATCAGTGATTTGATTTCTGCATTTTCACCAAAACTCCTGTTATAATCAACATATATTATTATTTAAAAACAAATAAAATAAAATAAAATAAATAATAATAAAAAACTCCCCAGAAAAAAGGGCACTTTCTCTCGAGGAAGAAAAAGGGTAGGTGCTCAATCCCCCTTTGATGTCTATGTGTGCATGTGCCTGGTTTAGTGGATTATCATGTGTAACACACTGTGCTGGTATAATGTGCCACAAGGTGGCAGTGTTCTCAGACATTCACTAGGAACTGCAGCAATAAACATCAACATTGAATTTACAGAACTGAACTTGGGTATCATGTGGTTCAGAGAGGAGGGACTCAGTGTTCAGAGATCTGACATGATCTAATGTGTTTGACAGAGACTTTCGTAGAAACTATTCAGTCTGACTCTTCTCAGAGTGAACACTTGTAAAATGGATCTTTATTCAGTTTTTCTGTTCTGTGCATCAGCAGGTATTTATTTG
>NW_015627929.1:5122-14140 GCF_001515625.1 Sinocyclocheilus rhinocerous
ATAAATATATACATTTCTGCCCCCATATCTTGAATTTTGTGATCATTCTAAATGCATTTTAGTAAACTGAATCATGCAGTGAAAGAGCGCGCACTGGTCTAACCTACTAGCCTTTAGCTAACTTACATTGTAGCTCTCTCGTGAGTCATGGATGTTAGCAAGACAAATTAACTATATTTGCCTTTTGTCTTTTGGATAATTAGCTGTAAATTGGAGGCACAGGTAGCTTAGTCTGTTGTTCATCACCACTCACCTCCCCACCAAGACAAACACAACTGGAAAGGGAGGGGGGCTTCACTTCTGCGGTAGCTCTCTGTCTGTCTGTGACTGTGATGTGATGATCAATGTGTGCTACACTGCTGTGCTGCGTGGAGACGCGGAGGGAGAAAAGCATCGGAACGCCACAGAGTCTCAACCTTTTGCTCGACCCGACCTGATATTTTGATTTTTTATTTGTTTGACAAGGAAAGCTGTGCGCAAACAGAAACATGAACACATATATACATATATTATTATTTAAAAACAAAACAAATAAAATAAAATAAATAATAAAAAAAAAACTCCCCAGAAAAAAGGGCACTTTCTCTCGAGGAAGAAAAAGGGCAGGTGCTCAAGCCCCCTTTGATGTCTATGTGTGCACGTGCCTGGTTTAGTGGATTATCATGTGTAACACACTGTGCTGGTATAATGTGCCACAAGGTGGCAGTGTTCTCAGAGATTCACTAGGAACTGCAGCAATAAACATCAGCATTGAACTTACAGAACTGAACTTGGGTATCATGTGGCTCAGAGAGGAGGGACTCAGTGTTCAGAGATCTGACATGATCTAATGTGTTTGACAGAGACTTTCGTAGAAACTATTCAGTCTGACTCTTCTCAGAGTGAACACTTGTAAAATGGATCTTTATTCAGTTTTTCTGTTCTGTGCATCAGCAGGTATTTATTTGGTTAATTATATACTTTTTTCAGTTTTATTTAAAACATTTCATTAAGAAGAACTGTTTTCTTTTTCAGCAGCTGTCTTTGGAAATGTCATCAAAACAAACAAAACTGATGTTGTTTATGAAGAGGGTTCAGATATTACATTGTCCTGTAGTCAATCACCTGTAGCTTCAGATTATATCTACTGGTACCATCAGTATGAAAGATCAAAACCTGAATTTCTTGTACTCACCTTTGCCAGTGCAAAAGAAGCTCAGCGGTCTGATGTAGATCCAAGATTCTCTGTTGTAGTTGAAAAAAGGGAACAAATCCATGTGGATCTGAAGATCTCCTCTGCTGCTGTATCAGACTCTGCTCTGTACTACTGTGCTCTGAGTCCATGCTCATGAGAAATGGCAGGAAATTAGACACAGTGAAAAATGCAAAGACATCGAGCCATGCCTTTATAAAGCAGGAAGTTCCTGTGTGTGTTAATGACTGATCTGCAGTGACTTACAGCTCAGAGCACTGAGAGCCTCAACAGAGAACTGAGCTGATCTGATTGAACATGGACAGATGCTTCATACTGATTCTCATTGTGGGAACAGGTACATTATTTATGAGTGAAAACAACTGAAACAGTCTATTTACACTAGCACAGTACAGTATGTTTTTATGACTTAGTTATTCATTTATATATTCTTTTTTTTTTTCTTTTTTTTTTCATTTCATATGTTCTTATTGTTGACAGGTTTGGTGGCTGGAGACAGCATTGAGCCAGATAAAGGGACAGAAAAAAACTCTCAAGAAACAAAAACTGTCAAGCTGAGCTGCTCATACAGTACAAGTAGTGCTAATGTTTTGCTTTACTGGTACAGACAGTATCCAAACAGAGAACCGCAGTTCTTATTATACAAATATGCACCGTCATTGGGTGATCATGAAGACACCTCTGATGATCGGTTTCATTCAGCTACAACACAAACATCCACTGAACTCACTATTACTGATGTACGTCTGTCAGATTCAGCTCTCTATTATTGTGCTCTAAGAGTAGCAGCCCAGTGATACAAAACATGAAACATGTCATACAAAAACCTGAAGCTCTTTTCACTTTGAAAATATCTAGTGAAAACCACAATCAGAACCACAATCTATCCAGCTCTGAATGTAATAAACTATTTGGTCACACCTGTGAGAGTCTGAATTGGGCCTGTTATAAAACTTTAAAAAAAAAATTAACAATATGTTCAGGATATCATCATGTTGCAACCAAACCAAATCTGGTTCAAAAGATAAGACATACTTACATGTATTTTGAAATGAAATATTACTAATGTAACCATTTTTCGTTACCTAGCATACACAATTCCACTATTCTTGGCTCTTCTTGACCATTAGCCTCAGCAACCCATGAACCTTAGCAAATGCACAAAAAAAGCAAAAATATAAAGTGCTTAACAAATTTATTAGACCACCACCCAATGTAAGGTTTGTGCCACAGCTGCCCTAAACTAACAGTATTGGTAATTACCAAAATATTTTTTCTGTAATTGTTAATCTACCAGTATGTGCTCTTTAGTCACAGTAGTATTTCACAGTAGTATGTTAAAATATAATTGTTGTTATCCATGAATTTTCAAATTTACTGTTTAACAAGAAAGGCAGAAAAAATAGTAAAG
Organism: Sinocyclocheilus rhinocerous; assembly: GCF_001515625.1. Taxonomy (NCBI): domain Eukaryota; kingdom Metazoa; phylum Chordata; class Actinopteri; order Cypriniformes; family Cyprinidae; genus Sinocyclocheilus; species Sinocyclocheilus rhinocerous. Next base: position 7,726 of record NW_015627929.1, read on the forward strand.
CTTTATTATTATTATTATTATTATTATTATTATTATTCAGAACCCAATTGCAGTTATTTACGTGCAGTCCTTAATAGAAAAGTAAGTTTTAATGGTTGAATGTTACGCTTGATTAATTTCTGACAATTGATTAATTGATTAATTTCAGACAATACAATTATTTAAACAAGTTTGTGTGTGTGTGTGTGTGTGTGTGTGTACATACTGTGTGTGTGTGTGTGTGCATATGTACAGTATATACACAAGCAGTTTCTGACATAAGCATATTTTTTTCCTATTGTTAGAAAATAAACAGACTCCAGCAGTGGGAGGAGTTTATTCAGCTTGTTGAGAGTGTGAGACAGAGTCAAACAGTTATTCAAACACTATTTTTGCCATCACTGACTCTCTGAAGACATCATGCTTGTCTTTACCTGGATAATAATCCAACTTTTCATGGGTAAGAGATATTCATTCAATCAATTTGTTTATTATGAAAACAAACAAACAACAAGAAGCAATAAACAGCTGAAAAGAAACTTTAAAACAAAAATCAATTTAAAGCTTTGTATAGATTTATTAAATTAATTTACTACTTGATTAATTGAGATTCTTTGCTTTTCCACAGGAACTTCTTTTGCTGATACAATACAACCACTGTCTTCAGAAAAATATGTTGTTGAGGGTAAAAATGTGACTCTGTCTTGTAATTACAGTACCACTGGCACTGTTAACTCTCTCCAGTGGTATCGACAGTATCTCGGAGCAAAACCAGAGTTCCTACTTCAGGTCAATGAATATTCAAGTAAATCTGAGCCTGATCTTCGTCTGTATTCAAAAGCTACAAAAGAAATCAAACGTGTGGATCTGGAGATCTTCTCTGCTGCTGTATCAGACTCTGCTCTGTATTATTGTGCCCTGAGGCCCACAGTCACAGGAAACACAAGAACACTGTACAAAAACCTGACACATGTGATTTTTTTTCATAAATCTACCTGTATTATAAATAGATTACGGAGAGAATGTCGATTTTCTTTTTTTCCTACTTTAAAAATTAAACTTCATTTGTAATGCTTTTTGGTAACCATTAGATGGCGACATGCACCATATATTCATATTATCAAGCCTCATTACAGAATTTGCTCCTCTTTTACTACTTAATAATTAACAGATATCTCCTTTTCAGATCTGTTGCTCTACCTTTTTCATTGTCTATACAATAACAACAATAATAACAAAATGAGTCTGGTTGAGGTTCTATCAATACTCACAATTGATCTTGGTGAGACTATTTTCTACACTTCAAATATTTGGTTTTGTTCCTTTATTATATTGTTTTCTTTCCCTGAGTTCCTGAGTGACTGTATGAATCAGTTCCTGAGCAAATGCAGAAACTCAGAGCATCAAAATCATCACAACCCAGAGAATAGAAGAGCATCAATAGAACAGATCTGACTTAGTAAACATGGACAGACATGGACAGACGGTTGGCTTATTGAAATCATGACTTCAGGTAAAATACCCTTTCCTTAGCCAGTGCTAAGGAAAATAGATAGTGTAATATGACTGATTTCAACCCACATGTGTTTTAAAATGTAAGCAAATATTTATTTTCAATGTTTGCAGGTGCAATGACTGCAGACCAGATTGGGCCAAATAAGGGTGTAAATGTCATCAGTACAGAAGGAGAGTCTGTGAGATTGAGCTGCTCATATGATACAAGCAGCAGATATGTCATTTATTGGTACAGACAGTATCTCAATAGAGAACCTCAGTATTTAATGTGGAAAGAGGCTCGTTTATGGAGCAGAACTGGGACCCCTGCAAATCCTCACTTTCAGTCGACTACATCAGAAACATCCACTGAACTCACTATTACTAGTGTAACTCAGATTCAGTCTGAGTTACAATCTATTATGAACTCACCATTACTAGTGTAACTCTGTCAGATTCAGCTCTCTAGTATTGTGCTCTAAGAGTTGGAGCCCAGTGATGCAAATTCATTTTTCTCTTTGAAACTGAACCACATCAAAACCACAATCTGTTATACATCTGTGTCTGAGTGTGTCTGAGACTTTGTAGAAACTGAACAAAAAAAAAATTTAGTTACATTAATATAGACTTTGGTGGTATGAAAAGTATAATCTTGGATTATAAAACTGATTATGTGTGTGTGTTTGAGGACATACGGATCCTTCTGGGGCAAAAACAGTCAGCATTCAATATGCAAAAATCTCAGACACTGCCAAAATCTATTAAATCAAATTAATTTTAGGGAATATGATACCATAATACTGTAAAAATAAGACATTACTATTATAAACTAATGAATAAATAATGGTAGAATTGTTGGTAGAATTGTAATTTTTGGGTGAATGATTTCTAGAATTAGAAGGGTCTTTCAAAGAACTTTAATGAATGTATTTACTTAAAGCACTGTTAACTTGCAAGAGAAGTCTGATGGAACAAATCAAAGTAGATGAAGATGCAAATGCAAATGCACAGCAGAATCTAATTATGTCCCATGGTAAGCACATTTTTCACTATAGATAATTGTTCAAAACTCCACATTTTGCTGTAAAATCACAGAAAAGTACAACATCTAACAATTTTCACACTCAACGTACCTGGAATGAACTTCTAAACTTGAATCAATCTCATGAACCTCAAAGCATCACAAAAATCAATTCACCTGAAGATCAGCTCTTTATTAAACTATCACGTAAGCGTATGCAGTGAGGACCTGATTATAGGATTCAAAATCTATTTTAAATCTGGAAAAAAAACTAAGTATTTACACTTTGTTGAAACATTTAAAACAAGTAGATTTATGAGAAATAAATAAATAAAATAAAACATTTACGATTCAGAAATATTTTTCAGGTCACTAATCATATTTGTGACATTGACGTTGGTAACTATCATTATTATACATACACTGTTCAATTCTGCTCTAACACCTCTGCTCTAGATCAATATTATTTTGGTCATATAAAAAATTGTATAATAGCACTGTTAATATTATTGGTTAATTAATCGTTTGTGTTTTGTATTTTTCTTCAAAATTATCTGCTTAATAAAAAATATGATACTTTTCTGCAGTTGCAAAAGTTTTCCTCTAACCAATGCAAAAACATGAGAAGCATTAGATGGTATCATCACACAGAAAGCAGGAAGTTCCAGTGTGTTTGAGTGTGAAACTGCAGAGACTCACAGTAACACAGATCTGCAGCTCAGAGCACAGAGAACATTAACCTGATCTGACCTAGTCAACATGGGAAAACACCTGCTTCTCATTTTAATTCTGACTTCAGGTACAATAGGACTCTTTTTGTTTTTATTACAGTGGTATTAATGAGATAATTTGAGATAATTTTGTGTAACTTAAATGACAAATGATTTTTATTTGTTTGATTTAGGTGTGATGACTGCAGACCAGATTATTCCAAATAAAGATGCTGTTGTCATAAAGGAAGACGAGACTGTGACCCTCAGCTGCTCATATACAAGCAGCGGTTATGCATATTTGTATTGGTACAGACAGTATCCTAATGAAGAGCTTCAGTATTTAATATATTCTTCACAATCAAGTGGTGGAAGTAGTGGAAGGTTTCATTTAACTACATCACAAACATCCACTGAACTTACTATTAAAGATATAACTCTGTCAGATTCAGCTCTCTATTATTGTGCTCTAAGAGTTGGAGCCCAGTGATACAAAGTCTATGTGAAGCCGTACAAAAACTCGAATTCATTTTTCACTTTGATGGCAAGCAAGATCAAACCAACAATCTATAATTCACACAATATAATTAAACTTGTGGAAACACCTGTGTGTGGTTAGTGAAAGGGAAATGAAAAGGAAACAAAATATAGTAGAATACTTCCCTATTTCCTTACAGTACATCACAACTCTGCTAAAGAGTAAGTAGCCGTGTAATAAGCGCCGCTTCACATTGGGGTGCTTATTCTGTGATAATCATCTGGATGTACATTATCCCTTATTTGTTCAGCTCAGCAAAACTTTCAAACTCACCACAAGGAGGCATCATTCCTCAAATTCTTACATAAGGCTGAACCTTGTGAAAAATCTGAAACTACAAAAAGATACAGAGACTATGCAGTAAGAATAAAACACTTCTGGAAAATTCTGTTAAAACGTTCTCCCTTTTTAACTTACAGCAACAATGGCAAAATGGTTGATTATTACTCTTTTTTTCACAGTTCATGAGTTTGGTAAGAACATTATTTAATAATTTCTATCTGTGTGAGATACTCAATATAAGCACATGAATAATGGCTAAATCTATTTTCTAGTGTGCTGGGGACAAGACAAAGTTGAACAACCTTCAAGAGAAATGACTGCCAATGAAGCAGCTCAAATTACTCTACTGTGCAATTACTCTACCAGCAGTTATAATAATGCATATCTTTACTGGTACAACCAACTACCAAATAGATCACCAACATTCGTTCTGAGTGAATTTTCAAGTGGTAAAGGAACTACTGAGGATGAATTTAAAGAGAGATTTTCTGTGTACTACTGTGCTCTGAGGCCCACAGTGACTGTAACACACTCAACACTCATACAAAAGCTCAGGAAGACACATTATAGAGGATAAAATAACCAAACACACTTGAAATCTGTGTCCACAGATCTGCATAAACCTCCCATATTTCCACAAAATTGGAATTACCGGGATTCACATCACATGTCATCTGTATTTTTTAATTATTTTAAAAAAAAAATCAAAGTTTAAACCCATTTTAAAAAATCGTCTCAGGATATGCATGTAACCAGGGTTCCCTGAGAAGGGTAACGAGACGTTTGGGGAATGCCTCCAGCATGACCGGTGTCTGAAGCATGAGTCTAAACACGACAATGAATTTTTGGTGGGTAATAACTTTGGAAATGTTCAATAGTGTTACCTTTCCAATGGGAACTTGCGTTGTGTCCCCTAGAGGGCACTATGGGGAATGCCTCTGGCATGACCGGTCTCTAAAGCTTTAGTCTAAACACGACAATGAACTTGACATTGGCAGGCGACAGCCTATGACGTCACAACTGGTGCGGCTGAGAGTAACTTGTAAAGTACGTTATCCACTTCTTGTCTGAAGGAGACGTGCAGGAAATCGTCTCAGGTTACTTATGTAACCATGGTTCCCTGAGTAGGGAACGAGACACTGCGTCCTTGGCTGTCGCCGGCCAACGAGTTGGTGTTTTTTCAATGTATGCTTCAGACACGGGTCACGACGAGGCGTTCCCCCATAGCGACCCCTAGAGGACGCAGTTCGAAGTTCCCATGAAAGGGAACCTGAAGCATGGCAAAGGGACGCAGTGTCTCGTTCCCCTTCTCAGGGAACCATGGTTACATGCGTAAGCTGAGACGTTCCCTTTCGAATGGGAACTCCATGCTGCGTCCCCTAGAGGGTGCTATGGGGAACGGTATACCCATGCCACCGTGCTGAAGAGATGAGTGCCTTATTGGCTGAGCTAAGTCAAAGACTCAGAGGAGTCCTCATCCCTGCACCAGCAATGCGATCATAGATGCGATCATAGACTGGAGCTTTTCAAGAAGAGAGGCCTCAACAGTAGAGAGGAAGTCTAACTATGTTCTTATTGAGGCCAGCATGCAAGAAGGCTCACAGAGAGCCTAACAATCAAAGCCAACTGGCCCGTGAAGCTCTGCAGAGTGGAGGCCTAAATACAACATCTCTCAAATGAGAGGCGGCATAGCAACACTCCATACTACCTAGCCAATACCTAGCTGGATAAGCTCTGGCAAGTGGAGGCCTCAATGAAGATAACTCTCATCAAGTTCAACATTCAGCAAGAGGAGGCCTGACGACGCTCGCAGTAGATGGCCGAGCTCTAGGAGCTGAGGCCTCAGCATGACGACAATCTAAAACAAGAGGAGGCCTAACTATGCCCCACGCTCAGACAGGGCCGCTGCTGACCAAATGGGTGCCCTAAGCAGAATAGTATTTTTGTGCCCCCTCCCTAAAAAAAAAAACAAATAAACAAAAAAACACCTACTATAAGGGGTCAAAATAGATCTTTAATCAAATATAAAAGTGAATAAATACATTTTAATTAAATTGTATTATTTATAAATTAGTTGTAGCTCTAGACAGTTACCTATATGATTTTATTAATACAGTTGTCTGATCGATTTTATGGTCTCACACAAAATAAAATCCATCTGCAAAGCTTTATTCTTAAACATAGTCAAAACAGGCAAGGGTCGGACAATGGCAAGCAGGTATTTAGAGGGCAAGACAGAAGAGTGATCCAATAAAGAGGCGTAGGTCGATCAACGGTGAACATAATCCAAAGGATGAGGCAGGCGAGTAATCCACAGACAGATATTAATCCAGGCGAGGTGCGAACAGAATCCAAACAACAAGACGAGAGAGAAATCCAAGACAGGCAGGT
>NW_015627929.1:17914-19995 GCF_001515625.1 Sinocyclocheilus rhinocerous
TAGGTCGATCAACGGCGAACATAATCCAAAGGATGAGGCAGGCGAGTAATCCACAGACAGATATTAATCCAGGCGAGGTGCAAACAGAATACAAACAACAAGACGAGAGAGAAATCCAAGACAGGCAGGTTATCAGGAACAGACAATCAGGCAAAACTAGACGTTATGAAACAGGACTAGAACTAGGAACTAAACTAAACTCAGACAGGATACTGGCTCCGTAAAGTGCTACCACTAGGAGAGTGATAAACACAGACAACACTCGGCGATTAGAGAAGGATTTGAGTGGTTGTTATATGGTGTGTGTGTGTGATGGGCTGCAGGTGAGTCCAATCAGTGCAATGGAGCATGGGAAATGTAGTCCAGGGTGATGTGCAACAGTTTGTGTGGTGTGAGAGTCAATGTAATCAGAAGGCAACCTCTGGTGGCGAGCAGACGGAAGACTATGGACCGGATTCATGACAATAATACATTTTAAGTAATGGAAACTAGAATATTAAGTCAGATGCGTTGTTGGTAGTGGTGAAATTATTACCGACATTAAAACACGTTACTAACATCAACAGCCAAAAAAATTTCACAAGATTATGAACGTAACGTTAGCTACCTGAAAGTGATGCACGGGCTTCATCTTGGGCTTTTTTACTTTTCTTTTCTCTGCGCCCGACTGCACTGTTGTCTTTTCCCTGATATAGCCTAGTTGTCCCTCTCTGTAGCAAGAGTAGGCCTGATGACACTCGCAGTAGATGACCGAGCTCTAGGATTGGAGGCCTCCGCATGAGACTCTCAAATGAGAGGAGGCCTAACTAAGCCCCACACTCAGGACTTCCTGTAAGGAGGCTCACATAGAGCCTACAACTCACAGATGCTGTCCTAGCAGAGTTCTGTCGAGCAGAGGGCTCAATGAAGATAACTCTCTGTAGCGAGAGGAGGCTTGACGACGCTCGCAGTAGATGGCCGAGCTCTAGAAGCGGAGGCCTCAGCATGATCACTCTCAAATGAGAGGAGGCCTAACTATGCCCCATGCTCAGGACATCCTGTAAGGAGGCTCACATAATAGAGCCTACAACTCACAGATGTTGTCCTAGCGGAGCTCTGGCACAGAGCTTCAATCCCTCTGCTAATTTAATATAGAAATCTAAACTTCTCTATAGTCAAATTACTATTCATCATTCAATTCTTCAGAATTAAATGCTGCCAAACAACCAAACAAATGAAACAAAGTCTGGACATTAAGCTGAATATTATAATAATATATGCAATTTAAAGAATCATAAATAATAGCTTGCAAACACATCAATACCTTTGCACACAGTCGGAGGAAAGAGAGAGAAAGGGAATCTACCGTCTGCTCACAGTTTACCCCCGACATTATTTTGTTTTGTATTTTGGCAATGCATGATCCAAGCCACTCGATTCTATAAGACTTTCTAACAAAAACATTCCAGATAATGCACACTTGTACACGTCGGGAGACTCAGAACATTTTATTAATGAACACATGCCCTTTTATACTCTCGGCCACACCAGTTGTGACGTCATTAGCTGTTGCCTGCCAATGTCAAGTTCATTGTCATGTTCAGACTCATGCTTCAGACACCGGTCATGCCAGAGGCATTACCCATAGCGCCCTCTAGGGCACGCAGCGTGGAGTTCCCATTCGAAAGGGAACCAATCCCCCCCAAAATTCAGTAAAGTATATATGAAAAAGTCTGCAGATTCTGTTTTTTTATACACTAAATGCAGTTTATTTCCCACTGATAAGTTACTGATAAAGTATTAATCAGTTTGGATTATCCTGAATTTCTACTATAACCCACTGACCACTTGACTCAACTGTATGTTACATTATGTTAATCCTGATACATACTATTATAAAGGACGTTTTAACCATATTCCTGTCACTTTTGGCGTCTGTTGTTAGTTGCCCTAGTGAAAAAAAAAGTATACCAAGTATACTTGCAGCCAGACTAATTGTCAGTATACTTCAAGTGTGTTAATGATTAGTTAACTTGAAGTGTGCTATTTTGGAACAACAATTTTTGTACTAAGTGTATTTTAGTTGTAATTAAATTATTTAT
>NW_015627929.1:21185-39839 GCF_001515625.1 Sinocyclocheilus rhinocerous
GTATTTATAAAGTTTTAGCTTTTATTTTTGGATCTGTTTTTAGTTGTTTTAATACTACAATTGATTGCTTCTGTTGTCCTCATTTGTAAGTCGCTTTGGATAAAAGCGTCTAATAAATGACTAAATAAATAAATAAATAAATAAATAAAATAAATAGTAATAGACACAATTAAACAAGTAACTAAAAGTAATTGTATTTAACTACTTTCATGTTGCATTTAAAATAATTAGCCTACATTTAATGATTAGGATTTTTTAGGTTATTTGTGACAAAAACAACATTTTCTAATAACCTTATCCTACATTTTTATTTTTTCTGATTTATAAATCTGCACTTTTCCATTTATAACTGAGAAATGAGATAAGATTGAAATATCATTCTATCAAATGTAACGCAAATGATTCTACAATACTATGACACTTAAATGTCAAAATGAATCACAAATTATTTCAGTCAAGCAGTGTATTCAGATACTGTGGTATAGTCAGTCTCCTCCTCCAGGTGTTTGTAACTGTGTTCAGTGTAACTTTAGCAAAGAGAGACTGAAGAACGAGAGGGTTAAAACTACTGTTCATTCATCGATGTGCTCATTCAGTTTAGTTTAATTTAGCACAACATATTTATAGTATTATGATGATGACACACTGGCAAAAATATTTCATTTTGTTTATCCCATATTTCTTGGGTACGTAGATTTTAAACACTTTTCTTCAATTTGAGAATGATTGAATTAATTAAATTTGCAAATGGTTTTCGAAATTCCAGGGTGTAAATCTGAGGATGCCGTCCACCAAAATATGAGAGTTCAAACAGAGGTTGAAGGTGCAGCTGTAATAATCAATTGTTCATATACAACCACTGATCCATCACCAACTCTCTTCTGGTACCAGCAAAAAGTAAATGGATTCCCAAGGTACATGCTGAACAGAGTTGCTACTTATGGAAATAATGAGGAAGAGTTCAAGAAGAGATTTAATGCAAGTTCCACTGACGATCAAGGATGTGCGTGTGTCTGACTCTGCTGTGTACTACTGTGCTCTGCACAGCACAGTGACTGAAACTTATTTTTCCTGTGAACTACAACATATTCAAAAAGAAAGAGGAATCGTATACTACAAGTTCTGTCAACACAGAAGGTAAAACTATTTATAAGAGGACATTTACTTAATACTTAAATATCTGTAAATGTAAGTCAACATTTGCTATTCACATTACCGATGCTTAAAATAACAAAACTCTGACAATATTGTAGAAGTAACAAATTCTTAAAAAGACACTATGCTCTCACATCTAGCTCTTTACTATTGAGCTCAATTTCAAATAATAATTATCAAATAACAATTTTCTAATTGCTGCTGTACAACACATTACATCCATTCATAGTGCAGGAAAAAAAGACGATTTTATGGATCTTTCTTCTGTTCTCCAGAAGTGAAATGTAAACAGAGAGGCGGGACTACACAGATCTGACATGATCTAATCAATTCAGACTGGAGAAGAAACTATTCAGTCTTCAAGTGCCCTGCACAATGGATATCTTTTCAGTTTTTCTCTTCTACAGTCTGGCATGTGTGTATATTTATATATTTATTATCTATTGTTAATGATTAGCTTATTTAAAACAGATCTAATTAAACATGTACCTCTTCTTTTTCAGCTGCTGTCTCTGGAAACGTCATCACACCAGACGAAACAGAGCTTTTTGCTGAGGAGGGTTCAAATGTTACATTATCCTGTAGTTATTCCTCTGCAGATGATCTATACTGGTACCGTCAGTATCCCGGTTCAGCTCCTATATTTCTTGAGCTCATCTTTGATGGTGCAACAAACACCAAAAAGTCTGATGTAGATCCAAGACTGTCAGTTAAACTCACTAAACGGGAACAAAAGCATGTGGATCTGATCATCTCCTCTGCTGCTGTATCAGACTCTGCTCTGTTCTACTGTGCTCTGAGGCCCACAGTCACAGGAAACATTTGGGTTCCCTACAAAAACCCTTTACCCAATGAGAGAGAGCAAGAATAGAGCTGATGCAGTGAGTCAAACAGTCTTAAACTGACATTGTGACATTCACACAACATACAGTACTGTATTTCACTCTGCATGCACTCCACTTTTTTCAAGTAATTTAATAGGTTCTATATGCTATAAAAAGTGTTAAATGATCATCACAATGTGCAAGCACATTTCTACCACAGGGCTGCAATGTTGTCAAATGTTCTTCAGAAAATGCACACATGGATCTTTTTTTCCCATGCATAAGGAGAAAAGCTGCAGCTGCATGGTTGATGCAGTTTATATAATAAAAACAGAATATAAAATAATAGAATATAAACAATTTATAACAATACATACATACACATAATACATGATGTCAATAAATCTCAGAAAGACAGAAAAGATGACATTGTTTACTGTCAATGAAGAAGAACATTTGATGAAGAAGAACATTTTACGGATGGACAGACAGAGAGACAGACAGATAGATAGATAATTTGTGATCATTTGAAGTTTTTATCCAAAGCAAACAGCATCATGTGACAGCGAGCAGGAAGTTCCTGGGTGTCTTTAAGAGTTTCAGTGTCTCACACACAGTGCAGAACATCGAAGGGCTCAAAAATTATTTTATTTAACATGGACAGATGCTTTCTACTTATTGTTATTATGGGAATAGGTACATTAATTACTGAGTAAATGAGGAAACAGTGGAGCCGCAAATCCTTATTGAAATAATTGTAGTCATTTTTACTGTTTGAGCGCTGTGTCTTGTGTTTGAAATGTGTTTGGTTTATATTCTGCTTTTTTGTTCACAGGTTTGGTGTCTGGGAACAGTATTGAGCCAGATAAAGAGAAAAATGTTGTCACAAGAGAAAGAGAAAGTGTCAAGCTGAGCTGCTCATTTAGTGCAACCAGCAATAGCGTTCGGCTTTACTGGTACAGACAGAATCTACATGGATAATTTATGTTTTTAGCATATAAAGGTGCTCGATTATGGAGTGCTGCACACACCTCTGATGATCGGTTTCAGTTGACTACATCAGATACATCCACTGAACTCACTATAGCGTTCGGCTTTACTGGTACATACAGAATCTACATGGAGAACCTTTGTTTTTAGCGTATAAAGGTGCTCGATCATGGAGTGCTGCACACAGCTCTGATAATCGGTTTCAGTCGACTACATCAGAAACATCCACTGAACTCACTATTACTGATGTACGTCTGTCAGATTCAGCTCTCTATTGTTGTGCTCTGTTAGTAGCAGCCCAGTGATACAAAACATGAAACATGTCATACAAAAACCTGAAGCTCTTTTCACTTTGAAAATATATAGTGAAAACCACAATCAAAACCACAATCTATCCAGCCCAAAATTTAATCAAATATGTGGTAACACCTGTGTGCAGAAGTAATGCAAGTAAACCAGGAAAATTTTAAAGAAGCATTAAAAATTCATGTTTCATTAGTTTCAAGCATGAATACAGCATCAAATTAATCTGTTTATTCAACAAATTCCTCTTCTTTCTTTTCATCATTTTAACCTTTAGAATTAAACTTTTAAGTATGTACAGTAAATGTTGAAAATAGTGTAGCTACAAAAAAGATTAAAAGTCAAAGGGAAAAACTGCTAAATAATTTTTTGTTCTAATGGAAGTTATGTAATTGCACAACCTGGTCACACTGTGGCAGAATTGTATCCTATTATACATGCAAGCTCCTCCTACATGTGTTTAACCTGAGCAAACATAGAGTCACACACAGTGAAATCAAAACTCAGACTGGCTCATGTTCATCATCATCATATTTCACTAATACCGCCTTTGCAGTTTTTATACGCTTTATGTAAACTATGTTAATCTGGCTGAGGAATTTACTTCTATTTGCTGCCATTCTAGGTAAAGCAATTTTGCTTTTAATTTGAATTATTCCTTATATCAGAGTATAGCCTACTTGAAAACTGATTTATTGAAAATTTTTATATTTCCTGACAGAGTGCAATACACAAGATTCTGTCAATCAGCCAACAAGAGTTCAGACGGTTTCAGAACATGAGATGGTTAAACTTCACTGCATTTACAGTACCAGTGACCAATACCCTTCTCTTTACTGGTACCAACATAAAACCAACGGACTCCCAGTTTACATGCTCCATAAACTCTCGACTGGATCAAGCAGCAGTGAAAAAGAATTTGAGGAAAGATTTCGTGCCGATCTCGACAAATCCTCAAGTTCAGTTTCTCTGTCAATCCAGGATGTGCGTGTGTCTGACTCTGCTGTTTACTACTGTGCTCTGCAGCCCACAGTGACTGAAACACATAAACATCCTGACAAGAAGAGCTCTGAAATGTGCAGTTGTTGACATACTTTCCCTAAATATACATAATCTATGTGATTTTATATTTTAATAAATAAATAAATAATGTTCTGCTGTTCCTTGAAGGCATCACGGTGACATCAGTAAACATACTGTATTTACAATGGTATACCACATTATATTATTGTGATATTCATATATTGTTATGGTATTCATACTGTGGATCATGCTTCTGCTTTCAACAAAGACATCTTGTCCAATTATTACAGAATAAAACACTCCAGCAGTAGGAGGAGCAGATTCACACTGATGCTGACAGTTTGAGATGATGATGAGTGAAATAGCTATTGAACAACCATTTTAGCTATCGTCTCTGCAAACATGTTACTTTTTACCTATATAATAGTCCAACTTTGCATGGGTAAGAGATCCTTCCAGGATTATTTCAGTCAAAATAAATACATAAAATACAGAAATACAGAAAAATCCCTGTGACAGTATAAATTCTGATGGTTTAATCACTTTAAAGCTTGATTAATTGAGGCACTTTTCCTTTTCACAAGAACTTCTTCTACTGATACAATACAAGCATTTACTTTAGAAAAACATGTTTTTGAGGGTGAAAAGTATATTTGTAACTGAATATTCAAGCAAATCTGAGCCTGATCTTCGTCTGTATTCAAAAGCTACAAAAGAAATCAAACGTGTGGATCTGGAGATCTTCTCTGCTGCTGTATCAGACTCTGCTCTGTACTACTGTGCTCTGGAGAACAGAGTCAAAGGAAACACCGCAATACAGTGCAGAAAACTGATTCACAGTATTGCATCTACATCACACATATCCAAACCCCATATCTGCTAGTTAACACAAGGGTTAACACCCCTCTATAAAGCACAATATATTATTGCATGCATGGATTGTTAATTTAGATGCATTTGCTTTTTCCCAGGTGGCGAGGAAGGAGGGGCTTAAAGTATATCTGAGAGTAGTTGTTGAAACCGACATAAAATCATTTAATCTGAGACTGTAAGCACAAACACAATGATACTTCATTCAGTTATTCTGCTCTCTGCTTTAGCATGTGAGTACCATTTTTTTTTTAAAAATGCATTACCTTTATAATTGCAGTTAAGTATGTACTGTATGAAGCATAATTTTATTATTTGGGGACATATTATATAAAAGTGCACTAAAAGTAAAGGAACTATTTCAATACTTCCATTTTATCAGTATAGTCCCCTTAGAGACTAAAAGGACAAAACTAACATTTCACATTTATTTGCAGGCGCCAGTCACGGAGATACTATTACACCAGACAAAACAGTGGAGTTTGTTGCAGAAGGTTCAAATGTTACATTATCCTGCAGTTATTCATCCGCTTGGTCTTTATTTTGGTACCGTCAGTATCCCAGATCAGCTCCTGAGTTCCTTGTGCTCATCTCAGACAGTGCAAAACAAGCTCAGACGTCTGATGTAGATCAAAGATTCAGTTCTAAAATCAGAAAAGAAAAACAAAATCATGTGGATCTGAAGATCTCCTCTGCAGCTCTGAAAGACTCTGCTCTGTACTACTGTGCGCTGAGGCCCACAGTGACAGGAAACAAAAGTACACTGTACAAAAACCTGACTCTAAAAGGAAACAACGGTCTTCTACAGACAGGGAGAAATATGACCCTTAAATCTTGAATTACATTCCAGACCCCACCTCTGGTATATCTAGAAGTATTGTGCCCATCCAGAGGAGCCACAACTTTGAGCATTTTTGAAATGCAAATTCGTGATTATAGTAGGTAGAAAAGTGTCTAAAAATTATGGCAGAAATCACTCATTCACATGCACAAATGTGGTCAATACACAATCAAGGCACAACTTCTTCAGATCATTTACTTCAACACTGAAAGGAAGAAACAGGTACATTATGCCCATTGGTATTTCCAGTAACTAAATGGCTTAATAGAGAGAGACGAGTAGTGGGGTTCAAGCATGTTTTCAAAAAACATTTTCAGTTTAATTATTGTTTAGTGAAAAATGGTTTCCAAAGTAACTTTACGCAATTTTAAACGTCATCCACAAGGGGTCAGCCTTGCTCTCTCCATGTATGAGTGTATCATGTGACATGATACAACCCTTTAAAGAAGAGCACTATGGGATAAACATAGAGCTTTTGAGAGCACAGTTGAGTGAATGTTTGTTCATAGATCAACTATGTTTAGATGGGCTTTGATTTCCCTGTGTTTCACAGCACATTACGATGGTAAGCACATCTGTACAGGCCTGCTTAATAAGAAAAGGGTTTACATACATTCAGGTCAATTCATTTTAAGTATACTTACCTAATAATTTGTGTTAATGACTTCCTTTTTTCTGTTTATTTTTCCAGTGTCCTTGGGACAGGACAGGGTTGAACAGTCTTCAGGAGAAATAACTGAAAGTGAAGGAGCTCAAGTTATTTTGATGTGTAATTATACTACTACTTCTACAACTCCGTACCATTTCTGGTACAAACAGCTACCAAACAGATCACCAACATTCATTCTGAATCAATATACCACTGAGCCTGATTTTACGAAGCAATTTTCTGCAACATTGAACTCCACATCAAGAACATTTCCACTGATGATCAAGGATGTGCGTGTGTCTGACTCTGCTGTGTACTACTGTGCTCTGAGGCCCACAGTGACTAAAACACACTCAACACTCATACAAAAACGTTTATGGCCCACTTAAAGTCTGTGTGCACAGAACTCTGCATAGAGCTCCACAGAATTGGAATGGTACCAGTAGCAGTCCTTTTAGTTATATTTAACACATTTTAACCAAGTTGAAATCCATTTCACAATTCCACAAATTAGAACTGTAGTGCTGTAAACTACTCGTATATTGCTTTCATATTCTTTCACTTATTCACTGCAGTTACACTGAGATATAGGATGAGTCTGTGGAGATTTGAAAAAGAGCAAATGATCACTCAACTTTATTTGCCTCTCACAGTGCAAACATGATTCTTTGTGCTCTGATTCTACTATTGTTGTTAAAAAGTAAGTGGCATTAACTGATATTTGGCTTTTAGGTATTTACATGAAAAATAATTAAGCCAGGGTTATAAATGTCTGGATCTTTGATAGCATTTACATGTATGTTTAGGAAATTAATTCAGAAGTTAATTTGTTCTGCAGTGCAAACCTGCATGATCAAGGTGCCTTATAATATATAGCAGAAGATAATGACACTCTATTTCAGGAGAAATGTCACTCTGAAATGTTAACAAAATCAGTTCCTGTGACAATCATGGATGTGTGTGTGTGTGTGTGCGTGTGTGTGTGTGACTCTGCTGTGTACTACTGTGACATGCAGCTCATTATGAAACACACTCAAAACTGAAACACAAAAACAGACCTCTGTCCCATGACAATAACAATAAAAAAAATGAATAAGAAGTTTTAATTATTTAGTGCTCATCACAATAAATTTTAATTTGACATAAGGTCTATGCACCATAAAATGCTCTTCATAATCTTCTGTGGACCTGCATAAGCGGATCTCACATTTATTAGTCTAAATGTAATGTTTGGTTTAAAACGTGTAGATATGAGTGCGGTTTTTGTTGGCATCAGACTGGAAGAGGAGGAGTTTGGCACATATATCTGAGATGATCTTGTTACATTTGCTAGACTGTCACAAAGCTCAGTCCTGCTGTAGTGAAACACACACATGCACAATGATTCTTCATTCAGTCATTCTGCTTTCTGCCTTGGCATGTAAGTGCTTTTGTGTATGTTTTGCAAGCTTTTGCATTTCTAATTTGAGAATATACATAAAATATTTTGTCAAATGATTTTCACATCTTACATGCATAATTAACTTTTTCACTGAAAATATAAACTTATTACATCCTTAATGTACATTTTTTCTGCTACTACAATTTAAAATCTCATATCACAATGACAATGCAACATTAATATTTTATATAACTAGTATTGCTTATTGTATGTTCAAATCACTGTAATAAATCAATATCATTACTATTTAAAAATTACGTTTTTTTCCTCTCTCTCTCTCTTCCAGGTGTGAGTTTTGGAGATGAAATCACACCAGACAGCACTGAGGAATCTGCTGCAGTGGGTTCAACTGTTACTTTATCCTGCAGTTATTCCTCTGCACACTCACTTCAATGGGACCGTCAGTATCCCGGATCAGCTCCTCAATTTCTTGTGCTCATAATAGAGAGTGTGAAAGAGACTAAGACATCTGATGTAGATCCCAGGTTCTCTACTAAGCTCAGAAAAGAAAAACAAGCTACAAAAACCGTGTGGATCTGATCATCTCCTCTGCTGCAGCATCAGACTCTGCTCTGTATTACTGTGCTCTGAGGCCCACAGTCGCAGGAAACACAACAACACTGTACAAAAACCTGACACATGTGAAATACCTTCTACAAATCAGACTTAAACAGACCAGAGCAGCCTCATCACCTGGGAAAAAGCAAATGTGTCCATCGTATGCACACTTCAGAATCACGCCAGAAGTAGTAGGGCATCAGGGTACTTTTTGCCTACTCTTTGATGAGTACTGTGAATTCGGACATACTTCATTTGTAACATACTGTCTTTCACCTACTATATAATGGGGAAGTATGTGATTTCAGATGCAGCCAATGTATATAAATTTTCAACTTCAACCACAAGGGGTCAGCATTGCTCTCTTCATTTGTAAATATAACGTGATATGACACAACCCTTTAAAGAAGAGCTCTTTAAGAGTTTTTTAGAGCAGAGTTGAGGGGATTTGTTTTTCTTTTACCTCAAAGAACAACTATGTTTAGATGGGCTTTGATTTATCTGTGTTTTATAGCACATTATTATGGTAAGAACATTTATTCTGTTTCTGTATACTTTAAAAGAAAAGGCTTTACTACTTACATTCAGGTTATTAAACGTTTAAGTTCAATGCTAATAATTCATGTTAATGACTTGTTTTGTTTTTTTTCGGTCTATTTTTCTAGTGTCTTCGGGACAGGACAGTGTTGAACAGTCTTCAAGAGAAATGCCTGCAAATGAAGGAGCTCAAGTTATTTTAATATGTAATTATACTACTTCTACAACTCTATATCTCTTCTGGTACAAACAGCTACCAAACAGATCACCAACATTCATCCTGAATCAATATACCACTGAGCCTGATTTTAAGAAGAGATTTTCAGCAACATTGGACTCCACATCGAGAACATTTCCACTGACTATCAAGAATCTGCGTGTGTCTGACTCTGCTGTGTACTACTGTGCTCTGCAGTCCACAGTGACTAAAACACACTCAACACTCATACAAAATCAGAGGAAGTGCTCAATTTTATGTCGAGGTGCAAATCCAGATACTATTGACTTCTGGCCCATGACAATAACACGCGTGTAATTAAAAAAATTAAAATTTTTAATTTAGTGCTGTGCAAAGCGCATTTCATCTATTGATCACTATAGTTTTACATAAGGTGTATGTGCAGTATACACAGACAATACACGATACTGGGTTCACAAGAATTTCAACACAAAGCAGGTGCATTTTGAAATGTTTTAACTAATCATCTGATAATGAATGTCACTTCAGTTCTACTTTCTGTGTATGAATTTTCACATGCAGTTAAAGACAGAACAATATCCAAACACTGTAAAAGGCTTTATCACAAACTCAACTGACTTGCTTCTCTCGTGTGATTTCACATGAATATTTTCAGATCTTATAACTGTGCATGATCTACGCATTAGCTTCTAACTTCTGACTGAAGCTGTGTGACCTTCTAACTGAACTCCTTTCCACAAACTGAATATAAAAATGTAGGATATTTGAATGCTCTGACAAAACTGCTATTACTACTACTACTACTACTACTACTACTACTACTACAACACACACACACACACACACACACACACACACAGTGTGTGTGTACTACATTCTTCATGTTGTCATTGTCACTTGACCTATCAGTGTCAGTTGAGTATACACACAAGTACACCTCTTCTTCCTCATATTTCCAGGAGTTAATAAGAGCCTAAGCATTGACATTGACAGGAGGCTCATCTACACTTAATAATCAACATTTAAGTATTAAATAAGAGCAGTTTCCAGTTCACTACAACTGAAAACAAATGCTACTATCGTACTTAAATGGACAATATACATCCCAGGTGTCTGATTATGTGATTAAAGCTGTTAGATATCACAGAGAAAGTATGTGACTGAAATACACTTAACAATCAAACAAAATGCTAGAATACTAGAATTTGTATCTGCACATCAAGCACATTAGGCACAATCTCATCTCACATCTTTGAATCAATGTAAATCTGACTTGTGTAAAACTAAATTTTCTATTCCCTACATTAAGGGTATGGAAGATTTAACCATATTCCTGTCTCTTTGCACACATACATATGTACAGAATGTAAATGTGTTAGATATAATGATACATGTTGAATTGCCAAAAGTGTAAAAGTATCAATAACTTAAATGAAGACATTGGAAACACAGTGTAAAATCTCATAGTGAGTGTTACTGTTTGCTACAGGAATAATGAATGGGAAAAATGACTACATTAAAAAAAATCTTTTTACAATAATATCCTGAAGAGGGAAGTGTAGACACACCACCTAAAATCATATTTTCATTTCATTTTTTATGTTTAAACTCTCCTCCCCTGCTATGAACCATCCCATTTCTTCCTGACACGACTGACTGAATGATTTATCTTTTTCTACTGTTATAGTCAACACATTAAAAATGATAACTCAAATGTTGTTCAATGTATTCATGTTTGCTTCTGTTTATCATGGTAAGTGGGGGAATTTGTAATTTGTTAATGGCTTAACACCCTTATAGTTACAATATTTACAGTTTTATCATAACATGTTTTCATGTTTTTACAGAGTGTCATGGAGAAGACAGTGTTGATCAGCCAGATAAACACATCGCTGAATTTGAAGGAAGATCAGTAACATTACAATGCAAATATAAAACAGCTTTATCACAACCAGAACTTTTCTGGTACATCCAGAGAGCAAATGACTTTCCTAAATACATGCTGAGGAGAAACAAATATGGAGCAAAAGATAATGATGCTCAGTTTCAGGAGAGATTTCATTCTGAAGTGTCATCAGATTCAGTTCCACTGACAATCAAGAATCTGCGTGTGTCTGACTCTGCTGTGTACTACTGTGCTCTGCAGCCCACTATGACTGAAACACACTCAACACTCACACAAAAACAGAGCAAGTGCTCAATTATATGACAAGGTGCAAATCCACATGCTATTTACTTCTGTCCCACAACAATAACATGCATATAATTAAAAAAAAAATCTAATCATTTAGTTAGTGCTGTGCAAAGTGAATGTCATCAAATTTATGAGATCTAAAGTATTAATAAAGTATGAGGAATAATGTAGTTCATATTCTGTTTGTTGTGTTCTGAGGACTGACAGAGTTAGTAAGTAACCACAAGAGGGTACAATAGGATATGAATAGTAATCAAATGCCTCAGTGGTGTATGAAACAGATCAGATCTGATCTGCTCTCTCAAAGAGCTCTCTGGAAGAGGTGGAGTTTAAAGCACTGATACCTGATGTGATCTTCTTACACTTCAAGTCTGCTAGAGAGAGAATAAGAAACACAATGAGTCTCCATTCTGTTATTCTGCTTTCTGCCTTTGCATGTAAGTATTAAAATGTTTTGTGTTTTGCATCCCAGTACACTGAGCAGCCAGAATGGCTAATTTCTTCTCAAAATTATGTATAAAGTGTTTTCCTTTATGTTGTATATGCAGTAAATCAAAATATTTGATTTACTTTTGCAGATGCAGTGTATGGAAATGGAATCAAACCAATCAAATCAGTGGTGTTTGCTGATGAGGGTTCAAGTGTTAAATTATCCTGCAGTTATTCATCTGCATATAATCTTCACTGGTATCGTCAGCATCCCAAATCAGCTCCTGAGTTCATTGTGCTCGTCTCAGACGGTGCAAAAGAAGCTCAGGAGTCTTATGTAGATTCCAGATTCACTGCCAAAGTTAGTAAAGACAAAGAAAACCATGTGGATCTGGAGATCTCCTCTGCATCTATATCAGACTCTGCTCTGTACTACTGCGCTCTGACGTCCACAGTGACAGGAAACACAAGAACACTACAAAAACATGATACACAGTATTGCATCTACATCACACATGTCCAGCCCAAATATATATGCTACAGTTAACACAAGGGAACACCCCTCTATATAGTTTTATATATATGGATTGTCATTCACAACATAAAAAGATAAAACAAAGGGTCACACACAAAGATTCGGTTAAAAGATGCTTCTTTGGGTATTCATAATGTTTTATAAAGCAACCATGTTGAAAGAGGTGATAAAATAATATTTAGATGCATTTGCTTTTTCCCAGGTGATAAGGCAGGAGGGGTTTATGTGGTTTACTAAACCTGACAGAGACTGTCATATAAACTGAGAATGTGAGCACACATACAATGATGATACTCCATTTAGTTATTCTAAACAAATGTCTTGGGTATATCCAGTGAGTAAATAGCTTTATAACATACAGAGGGATAAGTATGGTGGGGATCAAGCATTTGTTCAAAAACACTATTTATACCAATCCTACCTTTATAAAAAATAGTGCAATGTTTACAAAATAATGTTTATCAATTTCCAACTTCGTCCAAAAGGGGTCAGCATCGCTCTCATCATTTATAGGTAGGACATGTGACATGATACAAACCTTTAAAGAAGAGCTCTGTGAGATGAGCACAGTTTTTGAGAGCAGAGTTGAGTACATTTCCGTTCTTTTACCTCCTGTAACAATTATGTTTAGATGGGCTTTGATTTATCTGTGTATCATCGCACATTATTATGGTATGCACATTTTTTTTCTGTTTCTGTATACTTTAAAAGTAAAGGCTTTACTTACATTCAAGCTCCTAAATGATTATTATTCATGTTAATGACTTCCTTTATTTCGGTCTATTTTTCCAGTGTGCTGGGGGCAAGACAGGGTTGAACGGCCTTCAGGAGAAATGACTGAAAGTGAAGGAGCTCAAGTTATTTTAATGTGTAATTATACTACTACAAATCCAGATCTCTTCTGGTACAAACAGCTACCAAACAGATCACCAACATTCATCCAGAATCAATATACCACTGAGCCTGATTTTAAGAAGAGATTTTCTGCAACACCGGACTCTACATCAAGCATGTTTCCACTGACAATCAAGAATCTGCGTGTGTCTGACTCTGCTGTGTACTACTGTGCTCTGCAGCCCACAGGAAACAAGTTTATATTCTGTATGTTGTGTTCTGAGGACTGACAGAGTAAGTAACAACAAGAGGGTACAATAGGATATGAATAGTAATCAAATGCCTCAGTGGTGTATGAAACAGATCTGATCTGCTCTGCTCTCTCAAAGAGCTCTCTGGAAGAGGTGGAGTTTAAAGCACTGATACCTGATGTGATCTTCTTACACTTCAAGTCTGCTAGAGAGAGAATAAGAAACACAATGAGTCTCCATTCTGTTATTCTGCTTTCTGCCTTTGCATGTAAGTATTAAAATGTTTTGTGTTTTGCATCCCAGTACACTGAGCAGCCAGAATGGCTAATTTCTTCTCAAAATTATGTATAAAGTGTTTTCCTTTATGTTGTATATGCAGTAAATCAAAATATTTGATTTACTTTTGCAGATGCAGTGTATGGAAATGGAATCAAACCAATCAAATCAGTGGTGTTTGCTGATGAGGGTTCAAGTGTTAAATTATCCTGCAGTTATTCATCTGCATATACTCTTCACTGGTACCGCCAGTATTCCAAATCAGCTCCTGAGTTCATTGTGCTCGTCTCAGATGGTGCAAAAGAAGCTCAGGAGTCTTATGTAGATTCAATTAAGTATTTTTTCTTCATGTAGTATATTGAATTCTATACTGATACATCCTAATTGAATATAGATTCGATTTAAACACCTGTTCTTAAAAGATTTGATCTACTTTTGCAGATGCAACATATGGAAATGAAATCAAACCAACCAAATCAGAGGTGTTTGCTGACGAGGGTTCAATTATACTATGTTAAATTATCCTGCAGTTATTCATCTGCACTCCGTCTTCACTGGTATCGCCACTATCCCGGATCAGCTCCTGAGTTCATTGTGCTCATCTCAGACGGTGAAAAACAAGCTAAGGAGTCTTATGTAGATTCCAGATTCAAGACCAAAGTTAGTAAAGACAAAGAAAACCATGTGGATCTGGAGATCTCCTCTGCATCTATAACAGACTCGGCTCTGTACTACTGCGCTCTGGAGCACACAGTGACAGGAAACACAAGAACACTGTACAAAAACCTGACACATTTCATTGCATCTACATCACACATATCCAGCCCCCATATCTGCTAAAGTTAACACAAAGGAACACCCCTCTATTCAGCAAAAACAGTATTATAGTTTGTCATTCACAACATAAAAAGATATAACAAAGGGTGACACACAAAGATTCGGTTAAAAGATGCTTCAGATATTCATAATGTTTTATAAAGCAATGTTCAAAGAGGTGATAAAATCATATTTATATGCATTTGCTTTTTCCCAGGTGGTGAGGAAAGAGGGGTTTATATATGAAAGTATTTTGCTGAACCTGACAGAGACTGTGTCATAAGATCATTTAAGCTGAGACTATAAGCACACATACAATGATACTCCATTCAGTTATTCTAAAAATGAGTAAATAGCTTTATAATATACAGAAGTAAAAGATAAGTATAGTGATGATCAAGCTTTTGTTCAAAAACACTATTTATACCAATCATACCTTTATAAAGAATTGTTCAGGGTTTGCAAAATAACATCATGTTTAGCAATTTCAAACTTCCACTTCATCCGCAAGGGGACAGCATTGCTCTCTTCATTTATAGAATATCATGTGACATGATACAACCCTTTAAAGGAGAGCACTGTAAGATGAGCACATTTTTTGAAATCTGAGTTGAGTGATTTTTCTGTTCTTTTACCTCATAGATCAACTATGTTTAGATGGGCTTTGATTTCTCTGTGCTTAATGGCACATTATGATGGTAAGAGCATTTTTGTTTCTGCATAGTGCATACTTTAACAGAAAAAGGTTTACCTAAATATATGTGTTTACACTTACTTTCCTAATAATTCAAATAAATGATTAATTTTTCTGTCTATTGTTCCCCAGTGTCTTCTGGACAGGACAGGGTTGAACAGTCTTCAGAAGAAATCACTGCGAGTGAAAGAGATCAAGTTATTGTAAGATGTAATTATTTTACCACTGGTATAAATATATACCTTTTCTGGTACAAACAGCTACCAAACAAATCACCAACATTCATTCTGAATCAATACACCACTGAGCCTGATTTCAAGAAGAGATTTTCTGCAACACTGAACTCTACATCAAGAACATTTCCACTGATGATCAAGAATCTGCGAGTGTCTGACTCTGCTGTGTACTACTGTGCTCTGAGGCCCACAGTAACTGAAACACACTCAACACTCACACAAAAACAGAGGAAGTGCTCAGTTATATGACGAGGTGCAAATCCACATGATACTGATGCACATGCACATTCATCCCATATGATCTTGTTACATTTTCTAGACTGTCACAAAACTCGCACATGCACGGTGATACTTCATTCAGTCATTCTTTTCTCTGCTCTGGCATGTAAGTGCATTTGTTTATTTCTTGTATGCATTTGCAATTAAAAATTTAAGAATACAGTGTGCATAATTATTAGGCAAGTCAATATTCTGATCATACACTCTCAGACAAAAAAAAAGGTACAACACTGGGGTGGTACCTTATAGGTACTATGTACACTTTAGGTACAAACCAGATCAATCTTAACTACTATTCATTTTTTATATAATATGTTGATTTAGGGTTGCACGATTATGAAAAAAATCATAATTGTCGAATATTCCTTTGAAATTGTAATTGCGATTATTAATTTGATGTTTAATTTGATGTTAACAATGATGTTTACACCTTTGTTTGAAGCAACTGCATGCCATATTTTTGGAAAATAGATCATGTGTAATGTGACTGAATTTAACTCGCGTGATTTTCAAACTGTAAGCAAATATTTATTTTCATGTTTGCAGGTGCAATGACTGCAGACCAGATTGGGCCAAATAAGGGTGTAAATGTCATCAGTACAGAAGGAGAGTCTGTGAAATTGAGCTGCTCATATGATACAAGCAGCAGATATGTTACACTTTACTGGTACAGAGAGTATCCTAAATATTGCTTTTCTATAGTATTAAGCCTCAAATGTCAACTATAAATCGGATTGGTTTCTCTTTAAATAAAAAGGTAAAAATATGCATGGTATTATAATGTTATACTAAAACTAAAATTAAAACAAGATAACATGTAGAAAGAAAAAAAAGCATCTTAAGCATGCAGAATAACATAAGTGGATATTGAACGATTAATTGATTGCATGACTCAGTTCCTGCAGAAAGTCAGAGCATCACAACCCAGAGAACAGAAGAGCATTAACAGAACAGATCTGACGTAGTAAACATGGACAGACACTTGGTTCTGATTTTAATCATGACTTCAGGTAAAATACTCTTTGATGCCAGTGCTAATGAAAATAGATAATGTGTAATGTGACTGAATTTAACTCGCGTGATTTTTAAACTGTAAGCAAATATTAATTTTCATGTTTGCAGGTGCAATGACTGCAGACCAGATTGGGCCAAATAAGGGTGTAAATGTCATCAGTACAGAAGAAGAGTCTGTGAGATTGAGCTGCTCATATGATACAAGCAGCAGCTATGTTACACTTTACTGGTACAGACAGTATCCTAATAGAGAACCCAGGGCTGGCCCTGACCAATTTGGTGCCCTAGGCAAGATTTTAGCTGGTGCCCCTTGCATCGCAGCCAATTCCGCCACTGATCATTCACACAAAAACTGCATAAATAAATAAATAAACTGACTTAACTCAGCTAGCTGTTTAAATATCTTAATTTCTTAATTTCAGACAATCTAAAATTTAGGGATGCACTGATCTTAACTTTTCATGCCAGAATCCAATACTGATTTTTAATGTATTTTATTTAAGCAAAAGACAAGAAAGAATGAAACTATACTGCATGAAGAATATGGTTAGTTGCTTTATTAGTCTATATTTTGATCTAAATTAGACTGTATAATTTCAAAACCTGAAGGAAACCTGGACTGACTTTAGCTTTGTGAAATTAGGCTACATAAAACATCCCAAACAGCAACTGGGCTGAATAAAAATTTAAATTCACTCTCTGTCAGCAGGTGGCGTTTAAGGAACCGCAGTGATGCATCGTTTCCTTGATTACCGTTGTAAACACTACTGTATACAGAGGCAAGATTAAAGGAAAAGACCATCTAACTGTTTCTTAAGACAGTCAGTTCCCCTCAGATATACAATCATACTTCGCGCATTGTGAACAGTGAGCTTGCTCTGCCTGCTAATGTATTTTCTACTCTTTGTGTCTCTGGCCTCTTTTAACGCCGTTTACAGACTCTGAAATAAAACAAAAAAACGTCCGGTTCCGATTTATGGCCAATCGGTGCATCTCTGCTCAAATTCAAATATTTTGCTTTTATTTTGGTGGCTTGCCAGCAAATAAATAAACGCACTGCATCATGTTTCAGAGTGAAGCGCTGCGTGTCATGGGCTGCACTCGAAGCCTCGAACATATTACTTGCTTCACTCAGAAAACTGCAACGCATAGCTATTTTTATTTAATTTAATTGCAACCTTCGCGATATGACTATGGCATTAAGCCATAATGCGATATCAATTATATTTCGATATATAGTGCACCCCTAATTAAAATAATATTGTCACATCTTTGAATAAATGTAAATCTGACTTGTGTGAAACTAAATTGTCTATTCCCTATATGCAGTAACCACAAATTTACCATGGTAATAATAATAATAATACATTTTAGTACTTATGTAACACCATGTTTATTTTTCATGAGGTACCCTCAAAGGTGCACCTTTGTAACTTATCTACCCTTAAAGCATGCATACTTGTATGGTACTAATATGCTCCCTTTTAGGGGTGGCTAAAATATATAGTATATTTTATTTCAGTGTAAACAAAAAAGTTGAAATGAAATGTTAAAAAACATGGCTTTAAAATATAACATTAAGCAAGTATAATTACTGATTATATTCTTTTAATAATTTAAAAGATCAGCTTAGTTTAGAGGTATCTGTATCGATATCGACCATACTGGGCTTGAAAATATCGGTATCGGATCGAAAATAAAATAAG
>NW_015627930.1:0-12160 GCF_001515625.1 Sinocyclocheilus rhinocerous
CCTTCAAGGTACCTTGGAGAGGTGAGGTGTCCAAGTCACAACATCCAACTACCGGGGTGCCTCATGGCTCAGTTCTTGGACCACTTCTCTTCTCTGTCTACATGGCATCACTAGGTTCTGTCATTCAGAAATGTAAGGTCCATGCGATTGGCCCACTGGAGGTATCCGATGGTGGATGAAGGTTTCCTGTTTGTTCGGTCTTTTCGGCACGCAAGGTTATTTAATTTAAGTTAAATTGTAATCTGACACCATTTTATTACGACCTCAAATTTAAGTTGAAATGCCAATTGGTTGTTTGTTCATTTCTAATTATTATTATTATTTTGACATTTGATTATTCTATTTCGCTCTTTAATCATATTGAATCTCATTAATCTTATTCCTATGACACTTTGAGTCTCGTACTGGCCGGCATACAGATCTCATATTCACAAACTCGTCAGTCTTGGTCATTAGAGAGAGGCGATTGACTAATATTCTAGATGGCTCGTGCAATACTTAGCTCATTCTAGAATACTTTTATTAGTCCCCATAGATCTGTAAACACTTAAAGTAAGACTATATCTAACCAGAGGTCATGACCATTACTATAAAACCAAGTTGACCAACTTAACTTCTTCTAAGTAACTTTATATATAATCATGCCGTGATTTCTCACGTACACTTAGTTAGAATAATTTTACAATAATCAGAGGTTGAGGCTGACCCGAAATTAGGTTGGTCAACAAAAACACTGTTGTTCTAAATAGAAAAAACCCAATACCTCTACAGTCTAAGTATACATAACTAATGCCAATGTGTTAGCCGGAGCTTTAAAACATTTTAGTCCGTTACTAACCTGAGCACAGATTTGCAGTGCTATAGACTTAACACAATTAATTAGAGTAAATGATCTCAGAGTAAGTCAGAATAAATTCAAATTTATTATCAGTCAGGTAAATATGTATTATGCCACAGACCAGAATACCAGAGACAACATTACTACAATACATCATATGTCATTCACCAGTGAGAAAACTTTATAGTACAGTTAGTAACAGTACTACAATACCAGAAAGGAAGATCAGGTTGTTGATGTTGATGTCTGCACAGCGTACGTGAACACGCTGATGATGTATCCGGTCTGCGCGAGCAGGGTGCGCAGAGGTATGCAGATACATATTTTTACAGGCAGGTAGAAAAGCCTCTCATAATGTTCGGACCGAACATTTTGATTGGATGAACATTTCTTGGTCCTACGCCTTCCACAGAATATATAAATACATACAAATACATTTAGACCACCTAACTTAATGATTGCTATCGGGATGTGAAGAGAATTTCAACCAGCATAACAAAAAATGTGTCTGAAGACAATCACCTATTGTACTCTTAATGAAATGAGAATGATTAATAACATTATAAAAATAAAAATAAAATGTTGTCAATTTAATCTTCTTAGTTTCATACATATTATATCCATATACAGTATTTTGTTCTAATGGCACAAATAATCTCAAGTTTAACAAGGTTTTACCTGATTCTTTGATTCTTTTGTTGTGTGGATATGGTGAAGTACTAAAAACACGTTTTTTTTTTTGTATGATTCAAATTAACCCACAACTTAAGTTTATACATAAATAAATTCATTCATTCATCAGCTCTAAGCGAGACGCCAAGTTTGCTACTTCTTCTCACTGCTGTTTCCTGATAGTTTTAGAGGGCAATTACACCGAGTTGACCAAGAATAATACAATGGCAAGTGCGACAAGTATAAACATCATTGAGACATGATTTCAGGCCCACCCAAAAAATCCTGAGCACAAAAATGGGGAAAAACTGTTTGTTAACAGTCTAACTCCACAATTCAGTAATGCATAGTTCACAGTCTTGGCAACATGTTTCAATAATACATTTCTAACATTTATAATGTGTTTATCACAAACAACAGCTCAATGAAAGGGTATTGTTTAAAAGGTTGAAGTAACAGTACACTGTGGTTGGTTGTTTTAGCAGGACAATGACCCAAAGCATTGTTCCAAATCTACTAAGAAAATCATGCACAAACACCGATACAGTGTTCCTGAATGGCCACCTGACATGAAGATCATCAAAAATCTGTGGAATGATAAGCAGGCTGTCTAAGCTTGGCAGCCATCAAAACCTGACTGAACTGGATACATTTTGCAAAGAAGAATGATCCAACATACCTGCAGCCAGAATCTAGTGGCTATATGAAACGTTTATAGGCTGTTATTTTAGCAAAAGGTGGCTCTCCAAAATATTGATGTGATTATCCATTGGTATGCCCAAATTTTTACACCTGTCTGTTTTTGTCATGATTCACATTGCATTGTTTCTTTTGAGTCAATAAATACTATTTCAGAACTTAAATGTTACTGTTTCCATAAGGTAAAAATTATATCCAAAATTAACTTCCTGCTTTGAAAGCCCAGCAGATTATAAATTGAAATTATGATAGTTTATCAGGGGTGGCAAAATTTTGCATAAAACAGTATTTTATGAGTAATTCATGCAGAAATCAAAATATATATTTTTTTCTTCTTGTCTTAAATTGCATCTGGGTTGGGGGGAGAAGAAAGATAAGATTGGGTTGGGTATGGAGGGTTGGGGTATAGAGGACAGACAGGGTAGGTATTTGCGGGTTCTAGGATTAGGGAGGGAGAGAAGAAAAGAGAGGGTTGGGTTTGGAGGACACTAGAGGTGTATGTTCTTGGCTTAAATTGCTTCTGGGTGGGGGGTGGGTGAGAAGAAAAGACAGGGTTGGAGGACAAGAGGGTTGGATTTTCTCTGCTTAAATTTCTTCTGGGTGGAGAGGAGAAAGAAGAAAAAAGAGTGTTGGGTTTGGAGGACACTGTGGGTGGATGTTCTCGGCTAAAACAGCTTCTGGTTAGGAGAGGGTGAAAAGAAAAGGGAGGGTTGGGTTCGGAGGACCCCAAGGGTGGATCTCCTTGGCTAAAATTGGTTGGCGGGGTTTGTTTCACCGGAAGGGGGGTGTAGATCAACTTGGCTAAACGTTTTTTCTGGAGTGAGGGTGGGGATGAGGCTCCCTCAGATGTGCACACCACTTGATGAGAATCTGATGGAGATTAACATAATTATTCATGACCTTCCATCTTTAATATAACACATAAACAGGGTTTATTATTACTTTATAATTATAAAGCTGGGTATTTTAAAATGTGTCTCTGAATGGGTCATCAAGAAAGCATCAATTCATTTGAAACCATAAATACCAATTTCATTTAGGGCTGCAGCAAATCTATGCTCAACTTTGTTTACAGAAATGGTATAAACGAATTATTCAACAGGTAACAAGTGTTTCATTTTATATGAATATAATAATGTATTACTTAAATTTATTATTGTGTGCTAAAGTCTAACCCTGTTACAGGTACTTGTTCATGATAAAATAACATTAGAAGTGTCAAATATGGTTTATGTAAAAAGTAATCCTAAATGTCTCGTCAATCCACATTTAATCAAAATTTATTGTTTAGTTAAAACTTATTGCACTAAGAGTGTGTACTTTAAAGTGACTAATGGATCCATCAATAATGGAGTTTTTCATTCAGTTTCACAGATGCAACTAATCCATTATGACAATTATGTAAGATTATTTTCAATTATATGCTGCAGCACATGTATTTTAAAATACACAATGAAAGCAATTCTGTAAGGGTTGTGGTTTTTACATCTGTTCCCTATTCTGTTAATGATCTCCACTTGTATTTAAGTGCCTAGTTCCCTCAGTTCTTTGTTTTGCACTAATGTTGTGTTGGATGATGTTGTTCCAGTTCTTTGTTTAATAAACATTAAGTATATTTCTTACTCTGCATCACACGTGTCTTTAGTTTGGATCAAACTACACTGCCATCCCTGACAAAATCAGGCTTGAACTGAATTACACCATTCATTTATTGAAAAACACTAAACCCTACTAGACTGGATATTAGAGTTGCGTGTGTGTGTGTTCTTTTTAACTCACACTGTAGGAATTCCTCATTGGTCTGATATTCAGGAGTCTGAATAACATGGATGGTTTTCACTACAAAACACATCTGCAGTTTATTTCTAACGTCAAGAGGAAATTTAAATTAAACAGCAACTATTTTTAAATGTATTGAAAATAAATTAGTATTTACCTTTTCCAGGTATCTTTTCTGTCTCCTCACTGCAGAACTGCAGCAGTTTGTCTCTGAGTTGAAAGACTGATTTCACTACATCATCAAAAGAGAGGTGAGAACTGACACTGTAGCTGTCTGTAGATCCAGAGAGAGAGAAAGAAGCAGACGGCAAACTCTACAGACACAAAGACAGAAACAGAAACTTCCTGTAAGCCAATACTTATTAAACTCATCAGTGTTTGAGAAGATCTGTGCTACCTGAAGGAAATTAACATGATCTTGTGTTTCTGAAAGCTGCTGCAGTTCATTGTCTTTCCTCCTCAGATCATTGATGTCCTTTTTAAGTTGATCCAGTTGTTTTTCAGCTCGACTCACTGCAGCTCTTTCCTGATCTCTGATCAGCTGTTTCACTTCAGAGCAACGCTTCTCAATGGAGCTGATGAGTTCAGTGAAGATCCTCTCACTGCCCTCTACTGCTATCTGTGCAGAGAGCTGATAAACACAATACAATTGTATCATTCACTAGTACTGGTACCTCAAACAGCAACAGTGGCTTCAGTGGGACTGAAAGAGCACCACTGGAGGAAATCTAAACTAAATCTCAAAATGTTCTTCTTCAAACTCACCTTATGAGACTCCACAGCCTCTCTCAGCTCCTGAAGATCTTTTTCTTTCTGCTGGATTATTTTCTGCAATCTTCTCTGTGTTTCCTCAAATTGTTTCTGCAGAAAACAGTTATATCACTAAATGAATGAATGTTTTTGTAAAGAAGTCTCTTCTGCTCACCAAAGGTGCGTTTATAAAAATCCGATAAAAAAAAAAGTTAAATAGAGAGTAGAGATAGCAGTAGAGAGAATAATATAATGTCTGTATAAATTTAGTACTGCACCTTAAAAGACAACTAATTAAATCTGTTTCCCTGATTGGGAGACAAATTACATAACAACTGAAAAGAGACCATCACTCATGAAATCCAGAAGTGAGCTGTAACTGTATACCTGTTTCTCTTTCCGTTCTGCTGTAGTTGATACCGTGTCATGATTTTTGTGTTCATCCACCAAACACAGCATACAGATACAGTGCTGGTCAGTACGGCAGTAAATTTCCAGCAGTTTATTATGTTGAGAGCAGACCACCTCTTGCATTCGTCCAGTGGCGTCCATCAGATTGTGAGTTTTACCTCTGAAGAGATTCTCATGCTGTTCAAGGTGATTTTGACAGTAAGAGCTTCGACACTCCAGACAGGATTTCACTGCTTTCCGTTTAATTTCTGTGCAGGAGTCACACTGAACATCTCCAGGTCCAGTGTGTTGAAGACGACGGCGAGCAGGAACAGGAGGTGGAACGGGAGCAGCTTGGAGTCTTGTCTTCAGTTTTTCCACCATTTCAGCAATCACCACATTCTTTCCTAAAACTGGTCTTGTACTGAAGGTCTGTCTGCACTGTGGACATCTGTAGATTCCATTCTGATCCTCCTGATCCAAGCACTCTGTGATGCAGTTCATACAGTAACTGTGTCCACAGGGAATCGTCACTGGCTCCTTCAGGAGATCCAGACACACTGAACAGCTGAACTGATCCTCAGCCCATGAGATACTGGCTTCTGCCATTTCACTGTATATGAACACAGAGACAGAGAGACGATACGCACTGCAGCTCGACAGCTGAGTCCCTTCTTCTATGAACTGGAGAGTTTAAATACATCCCTGATTGATTACATACTTACGAAACAGGTTTTTCTGTAGGGAGTGACTGACTGTAAATTCTTCAATGTTTTTATCGTTCACCAGCTGGAAAACAATCATCCTGAAAGTGATTCCAACGATATTGTTTCTCTGTGCCTTTATCGTTATAGCTGTGGTGTGGACTCTGCTATTCTTTAATATTGAGAACGATTTTTTAACTATATCTTTATCATTATCTTTATAGTTATCGTCCTTGGTGTGAGTGGGCCTAAAGCCATGCAATAATATAAATCATATTACAATCTAATATCATAACTAGGTAATTATGAAACTGCAGCAAACATGCAAGACTTGCAGTCCATTACATTGACTCATCATATACATGGAATATATTGACTATATCTATGCATAGTATCTCATACTGAAAGTCGTATACTGAATAGTACAAGCACTGAATGTTTAGGAAAGTTTGTGTTTAGGAATGTGGGTGGAAGAGATTTGAAAAGAAGGCAGAGAAGCTATGATCATAATGTTCCAGTAGAATGGAACCATGCATGTAATGTTCTTTTTTTACAGTGCCCTAAATTCTGGAAATATTTTAGCTATAGGTTTGTTTTTTGTTTTTGTTTTTTAAGTCTTTGTTAGATTGTTAGTAGATATCTGAAAATCAGCTTTATGACTT
The DNA here is from genome assembly GCF_001515625.1 of Sinocyclocheilus rhinocerous. Lineage (NCBI taxonomy): Eukaryota > Metazoa > Chordata > Actinopteri > Cypriniformes > Cyprinidae > Sinocyclocheilus > Sinocyclocheilus rhinocerous. The sequence continues at coordinate 6,495 of NW_015627930.1, forward strand.
TAGTGAGGGAAAAAGCTAAATCCCATAAAGCATTGCGAAACCAACGCAACATTCTGGCATCTTGCCCATTTAGTCAACCTATTATAAGCGTTTTGGGCTTGTTCAGCAATTGGCTCATAAAGTGATTGAGTTTAAAGACTTATTAAATTGGGAAGGTGTGAGTTGTGATATTTTGTTTTGGTTTATATTGTTACGACCTCCTTGGTCTAGGGATTAGAATTATAATAAACCTTAACCCAAACTAGAAACTAACATTGTGGTTATGGAGTAAACTGAGGAAGCGTGCGGATCCATCTGCAGAGCTTTATTCATTAATATGGTCAGAAACAGGCATGGGTCGATACACAGCAAACAGTAATAGAATAGGCAAGACAAAGAGTAATCCAAAAGGCAAGCGTGGGTCTGCGACCAGCGAACAATATCCAGAGAGCTAGGCAAAAGGTAATCCAAAACACACAGATGAGAATCAAAACCGGAAATCAGGCAAGGCAAAACAAAACCGAGTTTGTGTAGTGTGAGAGTCAATGTAATTGGCAACATCTGGTGGCGAGCAGACGGAAAACCACGGACCGGATTAGTGACAATTGTAGAGCCCCTGCCCACTGTTTCAAATCAATTCAAACAGATCACAACTTGATTGAGCCAAAAAGAATAAAGGTTTATTACAAAAGAAATAACATAAGATTCCAAATAAATTACACAAGCGAGCACTAGAGGGAGCAAGGCCAAAATAACAAACAGAATCTAACCATTTTCACACAACTAAAACTATCTCCAAAATAACGTTGTCTAAACAAAATAACATTTCTAAACCTAACTCCTTAACTAACCAGAAAACCAGGAGAAAAAAAGATATACAAAACAACTGACACCCACCTCCCTACGTCTCCCGTATAAATGAACACATTAGGTAAAAGAAAGAAAAGTAAACTCCAACAATTACCATCCTCCTGCACACAGGGGGTACAGCTCCAAGATCAACTATATAAGTCTCCTTTGTGATTTCACAACCACAGAATAATACCTCACATGGTACACAGGTCTCAAGGAAAATTAATGAATAGTCTTAGAACAGTAGACAGGGACTCAACAAGAGAGCCGTCAAGTTGTTCTCAGAGTAACGTCTCTCCTGAACTGCAGAACTGGACAGCTTATATCTCCAAGCACCAGATCGCGAGGACGAATCAGTAGAAGAAGATTCTCATAGGCACTGATTATCAACAGGTGGCACTCGTTACTCATCCTAAGAGAGTGGGAACATGATAGCAACAACAGGCAGGCACACAGCAAGCACAATAATACTCACCAAGTCGTAACAATATTATCATCTTGTTCTTGTTTGCTTATTAGAAGACTAAAATATCTGATGTGTGTTAACATTTGTTCAGTTCAGTACACACCTTGTAGAATTGTTGTAAAAGCGGTTGTCACTACCTGCATTTTTCAGGTCATAAAATGCGATGGTCACTCCTCTACATTATCTGTGTGTATTTGTTTACTTATGATAATGCTTACACTTGCAGTTCATTATTTTGTGTTAAAATATGTGTTGGAAGCAGATATGCCCATCTAATCACTGTTATTCTTCTGGAAAACTTGTAAATATAATGTTTTGGTATTTTTGTCAATCATGTTACAGACACAAGACAAGCATTACTATATGCTATAGTTTATTCAGAACAATGTGATAGTTTTCACATACTGTATATAGTATGATCAGCATTTTAGTCCCTCTTTTCACTGGGATTGTTTCACATTTTGGATTTTTTTATTATTATTATTCTATATATACTGTATGAGATATATTAAATACAGCCTAATTGCACAGCATCTGCACATATCTAGCTTACTTGAACAAACCTGACAAATAATGGCGCGGTGGGCGCGGATTCAAAAAACAACTGCGAGCAGATTGACAAAATACAATAGATCCTGGATGACTGGATGCGGCGCGGCACGACAAATCCCCAACAGTAAACTGCTGCCTCGTTCTGCGAGCAGATTGACAAAATACAATAGATCCTGGATGACTGGATGCGGCGCGGCACGACAAATCCCCAACAGTAAACTGCTGCCTCGTTCTTTTTACGACATACTGACACAAAATTCAAGTGATTTGCAACGCCCACTTTGTCACATCCAGTGTAGACAGCCGCAAGCTGTTGGTTTGTTTTGAGATTATTATTTTTTTGGCTAGTAGAAGTTATGAATGGCCGGTAACTTAAAAATTGAGTAGCCAAATTAGCTGGTGAGTGAAAAAGTTAAATTCAAACCCTACTCATAACCTCTCGCTCACAAGCATTTGTCAATGAGAGTATCTCTTGTTGTTGCAGTCTCCGCTATTTTGTTGTTGTTGTTCCATCTCTTAAATTTCATTTTCTACTGTGAAACAAATTCAATGCGCATGTGCAACTTGTGCATACAGTAGGCGCGTACTATTCTGATGACAAAATTAGCATCATGCACACTTTAAGCTGACCCTCGCATACACGTAAAAAGTAAAGTATTCTTTGAGCTTACCCACGTGTCAAAACCTGTTAATCTGAAAAGTCACAGGGCTGACAGTAACAGGTTTGACGAATAGTCAAGTTCACAAAAGCACGTTGTACACTTTGAAGGGGTGTTACTTGTAGATATTGATTATATTAAATGTAATAAATAATTATTTAAATTTACTTTTTAAAAATGGTAACAGTGTTGACATTGATTTAACCTCCTAGAAGTGATGTCACTTGAATGTACCTTTATTTTGCAAGGGTTTTTTGATGAGGGTAACAGAAGTGACATGAAATCAAGGGACACCAATAAAATTATTTATATTTTAAAGAATAACATGTATACTTATGCCAAAAACATTGCTTAAAATGTGACTGTATTTACAACAATATGCAAATGTGATTTTTTGAATAACTTTGCCTTAATTTTGCACATTAAAATTACTGCTGAAAAAGAAAAATCATAGGGAGGGACAGGCCAAAAACCTTACCCTTATCAGCATAAATACTATTTAAATTATTTAAAATAATATTTAATTTACTTTAATTAGATTTAATATTGATAAAAGAATACATAGTATTGTTATTTTTATTTGTTGTTATATTAATTCTATGTTTGATTATTTCATAGGGATGCAAAAGGCACCAATTTTGCAGAATGACCCAAAAACCTCATAAAAGAGTTCCAAAAAAGAGCAAAACACAAGTCAGCTGTGAACTCACACGACTCACACGGTGTAACAATCGATGGAGTAGTCATGTCCTAATGGTTAGAGAGTCAGACTTGTAACCCAAAGGTTGCGGGTTTGAGTCTCAGTACCAGCAGGAGTTGTAGGTGGGAGGAGTGAATAACTGGTGCTCTCTTCCACCCTAAATACCATGACTGAGGTGTCCTTGAGCAAGGCACTAAACCTCCAATTACTCCCTGGGCTCTGGAGCAAATGACTGCCCACTGCTCCGGGTGTGTTCATTACTCACTGTTGTGTGTGTGCACGTGGCAAAAGTCACATTGTTTTTTTCAACCCACATTTTCTGCAACTTTTATTTCTGCAAGTGTTCAATTGACACATAAGTTTATTACACTTTTATGGACAAACAATTTCAAGGTATTTGTCGTGTATATAAGTGCTAAATGATCTTTGATTTGGAGGCGTGGAGTTTAACACTTTCTGCTTTCCATAGAGTCACCTGGTCTACAGTAAATTTAACGCAGTTCATATTCAACTTGATAAAAACTCACCTGCCTGTAGTAACCCTTAGACCTTTATTAGCTTGTTCAGGTGTATTTGAGTAGGGTTGGAGTAAAATTCTGCAGGACAGCGGCTCTCCAGAACCAACATTGGCCACCCCTATTCTAGAAAATTGATTCTGAACTGAATTTGTGCATGTTAGTGCAATTTGAGCAGTCATGTAATCACATAGAGATCATTAAATAAATAAATAAAATATGATTCTACATGTAATAAAAGTGTGCAGAAGGTGTTAAAGTAAACATAAAACATGTAATGGTTGTTGTTAGAGCACCAAAAAAATGTAAATAAAAATAAACAAACACTGTTTACATCAAGTGCTTGTCAGAGTGTACACAGTAGGCTATTACTTTAAATCATAATCCTATCATAAGAAAATGTACATTTTCAAGTAGGTCCCAAAGAGCTTAGAGGAAACAGTGAACTAAAAGCAATCTGAATATTGTTACTGATGGCAGAGTATGAGCTTTCGAAAATGGGACAATCCTGTTGGTTGAGATGTTAGAAATGTTTGTATCTGAAGTCAGAGAAAACTATGCACACATGTACAGGTAACGCGACACAAAACATAATTGTGGCAAAATATGTGAACAGAACTAATTTAGGCAACCTTTACATTAACTTCTCACATTATTGCAAACTTGGCGAAGACATGCTGAGTTTTGGATATATATGTGTGGACATGTCCCTACCACAATATCCAGTGACTACCAAATTGTCCCTAGGAATAATTTTGATAAAACAATTAAATATGTTTTTTTTGTAATTTCAGATGCATCTGAAATATGTCATACCATTGATATTACCTAAGAATTTCAAGTAAATAAGGTAGAAAAATGTGCGCTTTCAAGGACACACATTTAATACATGGGCAGAGTAAGAACATGGTAGTCGCACACCGGCCGAAAAGCATAGCGCCGTGTCTTGGACAACTCAATGGCATTGCACCGAGTTCAAGACAGAAGTTCAAATGAGTTAAAATAAAAGTTGCGTTGATGAGTTTGAAGTGCGGTGCTTGACAAAACAGCAAACAGAAAGAGAAAGTGCAATCTATGGCTATTATTAGCTTTCTATATAAAACATAAGGACAGAAAGTCCAACATTGTGCTGAAAGATGCACAATACACAGTTTGCCTAGGATGAAGTCATTATGTACAATACCAATAATTTGGACAAATGTAATATAATTTTATGGAAAACTATGTGAGTGGTGCTCTGTGGCGCGACAGGATTTAGAACAGCATCCTGTTCCAGTCTTGTTTCAAAAGCAGCCACTCAACTGAGAATACACTGCTCTTTGCAATATTCCTCATAAATAAAACAAAAACCATCAGCTACCAATTGTCCACACCTCAAACTGACAAAAAAAACTTTATAACAACAAATACACACTCCTTCTCTCCACTCTCGGAGACAGATGTTTCCAAACTTATCCTTTCCAATCATCCTACTATTTGTCCACTTGATCCTATCCCCTCTCACCTGCTTCAGGCCATTTCTTCTTCAGTTATACCTGCACTTAGTCACATTATCAACACCTATCTTCACACTGGTACATTTCCTACAGCTTTTAAGCAAACTCAGTTAACCACACTGCTTAAGAAACCCTCTCTAAATTATTTTTAATTTATTTAAAAAAACCAACACCTTGCTATGTGCTCTGTGCTAGACTAACTGAGACTGGTCACAGCACTTGTATATTGTTGCTCTCTCGTTGGTCTGATTGCTTCTACTTTGGAAGTCGCTTTGGATAAAAGTGTCTGCTAAATGACTAAATGTAAATGTAAATGTTATTTATTTTATTATTCATTTTTATTATTTTTTTGTTTGTTTTAATTTGTAGATTAATATATTTTAATTATTTTATAGTATTATTTTTTTATATAAAACTTCTAGTTTAATCGCATGATTATTATTATTT
>NW_015627931.1:0-516 GCF_001515625.1 Sinocyclocheilus rhinocerous
CTTATTTTCGAGTTGGGTGGAAGGCTGAGGACTCCTGCTGGCCACTTCCTTTACTTTCTATTTTTTTGTGTATCTGTATGTATAATTTGGAATTGTGTTTTGGTGATCGAGACCATGTGTAGAATTATTGTATGGTGTGGTTTTAACTTTTGTATTTCAATAAAGTGCTTGTCTTTATATGTCCTGTCCACATCTCCATGCTCACCCTGTCTTGGTAGCGAACCTATGTGCCTTTTGATAAGGTTATTTCCCAGTGTATTCTGGGTGGCGTAGTCGATTTAATAGTTAGATATTAGTTTTGTAAATGCTTCCAATTTGACTGCCTTTGCCACAATGGCAACTCATAATAATGGAAATGCACACCTGACAACATCTAGGCATGCTCTTGATGAGATAACAGATTGTGTTTTGGCAATCTGGGATCTCCTCCCAGACCTGGATCAAGGCATCAATTAGCTCCCAGACAGTTGTTGGGTTAAATTAACCAAAAATGGGTTTTAAAATTAAAATCACACA
>NW_015627932.1:0-829 GCF_001515625.1 Sinocyclocheilus rhinocerous
TTTTGTTTCCAGTCAAGACTTGGAGAAACTTTTTCATGCCTTTATTACTAGCAGGGTAGACTATTTTAATGGTCTCCTCACCGGCCTTCCCAAGAAGACCATTAGACAGCTGCAACTCATCCAGAACGCTGCTGCCAGAATTCTGACTAGAACCAGAAAATTTGAGCATATCACACCAGTCCTCAGGTCCTTACACTGGCTTCCAGTTATATTTAGGATTGATTTTAAAGTACTTTTACTCATTTATAAATCACTAAACGGCCTAGAACCTAAATACATTGCAGATATGCTCACTGAATATAAACCTAACAGACCACTCAGATCATTAGGATCAAGTCAGTTAGAAATACCAAGGGTTCACACAAAACAAGGGGAGTCTGCTTGTAGTTATTATGCTGCCCGCAGTTGGAATCAGCTTCCAGAAGAGATCAGATGTGCTAAAACATTAGCCCCATTTAAATGCAGACTCAAAACTCATCTGTTTAGCTGTGCATTCATTGAATGAGCACTGTGCGATGTCCGAACTGATTGCACTATATTCTATGTATAATCGTTTTCTTAAATTCATTTTAAACTTCTTAAATCAATTCTTTTAATCATTTTCAATGTTTTTTATTTCCTTGTAATAAAAATAGCCTTTATACTCAATTAGTCTGTGCTTTTTATTATTTTCATTTTTAGTTTAGTAACTTTAACTTCTGCTTTAAAAGGATTATTTTTGTTTTTAGATTGCAATGTTACAATGTAATGTGATTTTAACCCTTTTTTGCACATAATAAATGATTACATGCTTACATTCACTTTATTTGTTTAATCCAAATACAAAATA
>NW_015627933.1:0-880 GCF_001515625.1 Sinocyclocheilus rhinocerous
CGATCACAAATGCAGACATGGTTTTATGTTTACGCGCCGCGATACACAACGAGTGTGTTAAGGGGCTTAACATTTCCGTCACACGCTTGAGGTATTCAGCCAATCACAACGCACTGGATAGCTGGCCAATCACAGTACACCTCGCTTTTCAGAAGGATGAGCTTTGTTAAAATTGACACGTTTCAGAAAGGCGGGGCATAGAGGAGAAACAATAATGTACAGTATGTGGAAAATAATGTGTTTTTGAACCTTAAACCGAATAATGTACATTATGTGGAAAATAATGTGTTTTTTAAACCTTAAACCGCATAAACACATTGCATTACACCAAATACACAACATAATGTTCTTTTTTTTTAGCATATATGACCCCTTTAAATCTTACAAAGGTTGCCATTTAAATTTTAACTAAGGATAAACAGTCTACACTCTAAAAAATGCTGGGTTATTTTTTTTCAACCCAAATGCTGGGTTCAGCCTGTTGGGTCATTTTTTGGGGTAATTTTTAATATTTTTTACCCAGGTGCAGAGTAGTTTCTCTGTACCTAAGTTGCTGGGTTATTTTTTTTCCTACCTAACCGCTGGTTTGAACCTGTCTCAGACGAAACAACCCAGCTGCTGAGCTACAGTCAGAGCACAGGCTTTTTGAGTGCTCTACAGGAGAGAGCGATCAGTGCTGTCGCCGATTTAGTGCACTTCTTCAGCGAAATAAAGGTTTGTATATGTTTTATTTCATATATATAAAGTCTTTACTGTGCTGTAAATTATATTATTATATGCAACACAATGTAAGGACGAGTCAGTCAGCTGCGTCAGCAGCGGTCATGATGGAAACCCTTTTGCCTTGCATAACATAAATGGATTTTATTCGTTATAATAC
>NW_015627934.1:0-174 GCF_001515625.1 Sinocyclocheilus rhinocerous
GCTGGGTCTGCCTCCTCCAGGGCAGCGCTTGCAGGCTCACCACCCAATCCCTGAAGGAAGTAGTGGGAACCTTGGGCACATAGCTGGGCCGGGTCCTCAGGATTACCTGGAAGTCAGCCGGTACAAACTCTAGGCACGAATCGTCGACCAACAATGCATGCAGGTCCCCTACCC
>NW_015627934.1:350-1396 GCF_001515625.1 Sinocyclocheilus rhinocerous
GAGGATTTAGCCTTCTCGCCCCCCTAAGGAACCTGATGATCAGGTCATGCTTCCCCACTAACTTCCCTTCCACGGGGTCGTGGTTGGCAGCAATTGCAGCCACATAGACTTTAAGGGTGGAGGGAGACAGCCTTTGCTCCAACCCCTGATGCAGAAAGGACAGCACGACTGTCCGGGGTCTTCTCGGTGAGAAGAACACCATTCAACGAACAGGTTCCACTTCAAGGCAAAAGCGTGTCTCGTAGACGGTGCTCTCACCGAAGTGATGGTGTCAACTACCTCTTGGGGTAGGTCACCTCGAACCTTCCTGTCTAGGGACCAGACATGAAGTTTCCAGAGGTCTGGACGCGGGTGCCACCGGGTGCCCCATCTCTGAGTCAGTAGATCCTTCCTCAGAGGAATCTGCCAGGGAGGGGCTGTCACGAGGCAGAGGAATCTGCTAAGGAGGGGCTGTAACAAGGAGCATCAGTTCCGGGAACCAAGTCCGAGTGGACCAGTAAGGCGCCACGAGCAGGACCTGCTCCTCGTTCTCCCTGATCTTGCACAGTGTCTGGGCAAGAAGGCTCACTAGGGAAAACGCATACTTGCAAAGGCCCCACGGCCAGCTGTGTGCTAGTGCGTCTGTGCCGAGTGTTCCCTCGGTCAGGGAGTAAAACAACTGGCAGTGAGAGGTTTCTGGAGAAGCAAACAGGTCTACCTGAGCGGCTCCGAAACGTCTCCAAATCAGCTGGACCGTCTGGGGATGGAGTCACCATTCTCCCGGAAGCGCAGCTTGAGACAGCTCGTCAGCTGCCCGGTTGAGCAGCCCAGGAATGTGAACAGCACGAAGCGACCTCAGATGCTTCTGACTCCAGAGGAGGAGGTGGCGGGCGAGTTGCGACAAGCGACGGGAGCGCAGACCACCTTGTCGGTTGATGTACGCAATGGTCGCAGTGATGTCCGTGCGGACTAGTACGTGCTTGCCTCGTAAGCCCCCTTTGAGACGGATCAAGGCAAGGCGCACTACCAGCAACTCTAGGCAATTGATGTGCCAGTGCAGTTGGGGG
>NW_015627934.1:1510-1705 GCF_001515625.1 Sinocyclocheilus rhinocerous
GTGAACCACAGCATGCCTGGAGACCTGTTCAAGGGGCACTCCTGCCAGGAGAAACGCAAGGTCTGACCACGGGAGGAAGGTTTGGCGGCAGGCCGGTGTGACTCGGACCCGATGAGTGCCGCATAGCCACGCCCACCTCAGGACTCGGCAATGGAGCCAGTGTTAAAGCGGTCTCATATGAAGCAGCCCCAGCGG
>NW_015627935.1:0-593 GCF_001515625.1 Sinocyclocheilus rhinocerous
TAATGCTCCTATAACTTTTATTAGGGTAAAAAAAAAAAACAGGAGAACGTGATGGTATTTTACTATTTTTACACACAAGAGGCTTTTAAATGAATTGTGAATCTAAAATATACGTGTTAGAGAATGTACAAATGGTTAACATTGTTTGTGCCATATCAGTCAGAAAAGCAGTTCTGGACTTTTTTATTTTTATTTTTTTTAGCTAACTTAGTTATTCTTGGCTGAATACCTCTAGGTTTTCAAGAGCCCTTTAAAATTAAATATGTACACAGTTTGGATTAAATGAAAGTATTGTCAAATTTTTTAATTAGCATGTTTTTGTGTTTTGCTTTGGTACCGAAATTGGTACTCTCCTGTATAGACTTTACAATAAGATACCATTCATTAACATAACTTGCAGTGAGTGAACAATATATTTTTACAACATTAATTAATGTTTTTGAATGTTATTTAATACAAACACTTGATCATTCATGTTTGTTCATTGTGCATTAAATAATTTTAACAGATTTAACTTAGGATTTTATGTATTAGTAAATTTTTAAATGAACCCTAAGAAGAATAATTGCTATAACTATTGTTTATTGATAGGT
>NW_015627936.1:0-114 GCF_001515625.1 Sinocyclocheilus rhinocerous
TATATATATATATACATACACATTTATAAATTCAATATATATACTTCATTCATACTTCATATATTTCATTTCCATTTAGTTTGTTGAAGTATTAAAATAACTCAAATTAAATAA
>NW_015627936.1:414-539 GCF_001515625.1 Sinocyclocheilus rhinocerous
ACGGTAGAGTCGATGGTCTTTACACTCTTCGGTCTTCACACGAGGAGGCTGTCACGCGACAGCTGCCGCGGTAAACTAAGTTTTTTTTATACCCGTCTAACAAAATACTAAATTAATTCAGCTGG
>NW_015627937.1:0-3098 GCF_001515625.1 Sinocyclocheilus rhinocerous
TATTTTTTTTTTTATTTTTTTTATTTAATTTAATTAAATTTTTTTTAAGTCTCCCTGTAACTGCTAGACACTCCGTAAACAATTTCAAGCAGCATTTCATAGAGACATAGTCGTTTTGAATCACTTTCTCACCATCTGAGACATTAAAATGACCAGGTGCCAGCACAGGGCTTCCTCAGAGCAGGTGTTGTGCTAAATCGCAAATTGCCATCTGTATATGTTTCACTAAATGCCATTTTAGTCTCTAAATGGTGAATTCAAATGCTGAGAGGACTTTCAAATACAGCGTGTGCTGCCTCAACAGCTCTTCAGGACTGCAAACACAAAAAGGCACTTTTATAGTGCAGCCTCATACTACTTATATGTTTGTATATACAGTCACAAATAATGCAACTGTATAGTTCTACCCTTTAAATTCTAACATTCACACTATAATAATTAATATATACAATATTTTGCACATTTTCAAATGCCTTTTGCTTTATAAATTAGTCAACACACTAAAAAAATATTGGATTATGTTTTACAAGAAAATGTCATATTTAATTCACTTGCTGTTGGTTTTTAATAGTTTGTGCAATTTACTAGCAAATTGCATCAGTGTATGATAATCAGTGTATGAAAAAAATATTAAGAACACACCGTTCACTAAATTAAAAAATCTACAGCAACTGTAAAACAAACAAACAAACAATCTGTGAGAACTGTGACTGTGTAGTATTTAGCATTAAGCTCCAATTATGTGATATGTAAAACTATTTTAAAATTAATTCTGAGAGAGATGGACACAATCCAAAAATAAAATTTCCAGACTGTAACTCAGGTAAATAATGAGTAAACAAATAATGACCAAGAAGCAGTTTAAAAATGGGAAATGAATAGTTCAAGATGTTCAAGGCTTTTGGAAACAAGTAAATGTATTAATGCAGGCGCCCAAGAATAAACTTTCTCTGCAGCACTACATTTCTGACTGAAGATTTGAGAGACCTGGCAATCAAATTATACATGAGAATTGTATAACGTTAATTGCAGTGCTTTAGGTATGTGTGTGTGTGTGTAAACGGCAGTCTTGTGAGCCTCACAGCCTCTCAGTAATGGATTAAATGAAACAAAAACCCTACAAAAACAGAATTTTTTGAGAATAAAGAGACACATACTGTAAGAAAGGCATACATGTAAATCTGAGTAATGCACCTCAAATGCAGATAACTATGCAACTGCTTGAATGGGCATGATGTTTCTGGTCAGGTTGGCTCAGTAGATCTCATTAGCTGGTTCGGTTTGGTCTATAACTTACTGCCGGTGCAGATCTGTGCTCTCAAACTACTCCTGAAACAATGTTGTGACCTGACCGCTTCAGTTTAATGCTAATGATAATGACAATAACAGTAATATGTTGATGATGATTATAATGACTCACTAGTGCAGGGCATGTCTGGCTGCTCTCCGTCTGCTCTGTAGTAGCCATTCCTGCAGACACAGATAGTGGCGGCTTCAGATGTGGACCTGCTGTTGGACGGACACTGAAGACACAAACCCGTCCCTTGACTGGACTTGAACGTTCCTGGAGGACAAGCTAAAGAGAGAGAGAAAGCTCTTGTTAGTGAGCTATTTTGTTAACCTCTTCTACACTTGTGAATTACACATCATGCCTTCAAAAAAACATCTTCAAAATCTGGAGACCCATTTCATCTGGAATAGTTGGAAATATTTTACACTTGCAGCTCTCATGGTTAAACTTGTAGATGAACTTGGCTTTCTTGTTACAGAGAGCTGCAAAACACCTTCATAATACCTTCTTTCTCATCCAGTAAATATCATAAACTTGTGTTTAACGGATCTGGACAAGAGCTGACAGTCTTTTTTTGTAATATGGTGACTACTGGAACAACCTTAGAAGCTTCAGATGTGAGAAATTCATGATGCTCCTCTATTAACGAGTGATACACCACAATTCGAACATGCTATTGTTTTGCAATGCATTGCTAGCACAAGTGTCTGAAGGATTCAGTGTCAGTTTACTTCAGACAAAAACTTTGTGTTCATGAGAGTAAAGCATGCTTTTGTTCTTATTTGAGAGCAAGGTGAGACATTTCCTTTTTGCGAAGCCTGTTTCAAGTGAAATGAGTGTAACGGAGTGCTCCCAAGACACAGTAGCCAACCTGGTGTCAGCAAAAGAAACAAGACAAAGACTTGAAAAAGAGTGTTTTCTGACTGGATTTAGAGACACAAGCCGCACCTCTGACTCTTTTTCCCCAGTTTACAGAGTCAAGGGAGATGTTCACACAAAGCATGTTTTTGCATTTGCATTTTTCTACGTAAACATGTGCTAGATGGACTTTGACCATTGCATTTGCATTTTTGTCTTTTGCACAATAACAACATACAGTGGGTATAGAAAAGAATCACCCCCCTTTAAAATAATCACATTTAGCTGCTTTGCAGACTGAAATGAAGACGGACACCGTTTTTGTTTTATCCAGCTGAATTTACACAGTGCCACTTCCAGTGGTGGAGGTAGTGAATTACAACTACTCACGTTACTGTAATTAAGTAGTTTTTTCGGGTACTTGTAATTTTTGAGAATATTTTTGAAGCTGTACTTTTACTTACACTTAAGTACAAATTAAGCAAAATAATCTACTTAGTTACTTTTAAATCATAGTTCGTTACTGAGTATGCCCACAATTTGAATTGATATTCAAACCTTTGACGGCCCTTCAGTAGCCAATAAAGATATCCGATCGTAAACAGACCAATAAAAGCCCTGATATCTGAACCGGGAGGGACCGCCGCTTTCCAAGCTGCGTCTCTCTCTCCTCTCCGACGGTGAGTTTGACACGCATCCGCCTCCTGTCAATTACAGAGTCTGAATGTCCGCGCGGGATTGCAGGTATTTTGCATAATATTAATCATTCCCGCGCAAATGTGGCGAGCGCTTTATTGTAACATGAGAACACAGTCATGTAATCGCAGAAAACTGGATGCGAGCTCTCAAATAGGCCTAACTTATACAAATTAACTGCCTGTCCTCTCACTCCGACCTTGTGCGCAGACTGTGCAATCGCGATCTCTCCGTGCTTTTAAAGTAGAAATTA
>NW_015627937.1:3240-3357 GCF_001515625.1 Sinocyclocheilus rhinocerous
GTTAGGACCCAGAAGCAGTGAAGCGTGATGTCAGACGTAACAAGCAGATATTCTTATCCACTCCTATCCAAACGTGAATCTGCTATGAGCAAGAGGTGGAGAGGAGGTGCACCACAA
>NW_015627938.1:0-1332 GCF_001515625.1 Sinocyclocheilus rhinocerous
GATTATTTATGCATAGAAATGATTAGTTGCTCTTATGAGCGTCCTTTTAGCGTCATTCAGGTGCATATATACATGAAAGGCAGTTTCTGTGCCATTCTGTGGAAGTAAGGACATGCTTTGTGAAGACCAAGGAGGTTAAAAGGTCTCCTAAGGAATCTCAGTCTGGTTCTTGTCTTCTAGGTGGGGGAAACCACCTAACGCAGTTTCTACTAATGATTTTCCTCATGTGATGGTCATGATATGCTGTGTCTTTGACCATTAATCTTGCTTACTTGCCCCAAAATTGACAATCTCCTTACTGAGTTGTTATGATTAGTGTGTTCTTTTGTGTTAATGTTGAAAGCTGTTTGAAGCTGCTAGTTTGTTAGGCTCACTTCAGACTCGTGGCGCCAGGATTTGATTTATGAACATCCTGTGTCTTCGGCCTTTCTGTGGAATTCGGCCCCTCTCGTTTCAACCATGTCCTTGATCGAATCTTTAATTTGTCTGATTGGGTCTGATACCCTACAACTGTCTGACCACATTTCATTGTTTTTGACTACGGCATACAGACCTCTTATCAACAGGGTCAAAACATCTGTTAAAATAATACAAATGTGGCCAGAAGGGTCATCTGAGCAGTTGCGAGACTGCTTCAGCCACACTGACTGGACTGTATTTGTGGATGATACCATTGACATCTACACATCTTCTCTGCTGTTTTATATAAAATGCTGCATAGATAATGTGACCATTATGAAACGGATTCACATCTTTCCTAAGAGCAAGTCGTGGATGATCATTAATGTAAAACTCTTGCTGAAGGCCCGTAATTCAGCTTTAAACATACAGCAGTATAGCACATCACAGCCAGGCTGAACCTAAAGAAGGGCATCAGGGATGCAAAAACGACTTACAGGCAGAAAATTGAGAATCATTTCACCAACTTCGACCCCCGCCGGGCATGGCAGGGGATTCGCTACATCACTGGACAGAATAACAGTAGTAGCCTGACCAACAGCAGTGCTTCAGAGGCAGAGCAGCTCAACCAGTTCTTCAGCCGCTTTGAAGTGAACAGAATTGGGACTACTATCAGTCAAGCTTCTGCTACAAACAGCCAGACATTTGTCATTCAGCCTGCTGAGGTGATAAGGACTCTACGTAAAATCAACACACAGAAAGCAGCCGGTCCGGATGGCATCCCGGGGCGCGTCCTCAGAGACTGTGCTGCAGAGCTGGGTGAGGTATTTACAAATATATTCAAACTTTCTCTGTTGACGTGCACTGTTCCAACTTGCCTGATTTTTGTTCCGTTCACAAGCGCCCCAGATAGCAAATTGGTTGTGGGCCTTA
>NW_015627939.1:0-467 GCF_001515625.1 Sinocyclocheilus rhinocerous
CCGGCACCGCACGTGAAAAATATTTTCCCGACTGAGAAAATGCACGTGAAGTCAAGTCGGAAAGCTCTAATAATACAAATCCAACAAATCTTTGTAGTAACGAGAGTGTCCATGTTGTTTTCACATTCCGACTTAAAAGCACAACTCGGGAAATGAAAGCATCCGAGGAGCGCGTGAATGCAGTAATTACACTTGCTCTGATGGCAGCAGGTAGCCTTCCGTTAACTAAGCTAAACATGCTTAAATTAAAATGCCTAAAAGCTAAACCTCCCTTGTATTCACATAGGGATGTAACGATTTGACGATAAATCATGATAAAATTCTCGACTGTTAGTATTACCGTTTCATATTTTAATTATCATTAAAACCGTATTAGATTACCGCGATTTGAACAACTCATGATAAATAAATAAATACTGTCCAGCATAAGGCACAGTTTTAAGTAACAGTCTCACGTGCACACATCA
>NW_015627939.1:534-968 GCF_001515625.1 Sinocyclocheilus rhinocerous
ACCCTATTATAAATATACTTAATTATTATGAAAATACCAGAGATGGCTTAAATAACACAGATAAACGATATTGTCGCAGTCGAGTGTTTGTTTTTGTTTTATCATTCAAAACGTTTATATGTTCTGTTTACTCAGTTACAGATATAATAGCAATGCCTTTGTCCATATAAGGGATTTCTTGGAGGGTCATGAGTTCCGCTACTTCTGTGACTGGATATGTGGATTTTCTGTGCGAGGGCGCCCTCTGGCGTCCAGTATGAATGAAACAGACATCGTGTGTTTATAGTGCTAATGGCCAATTCATCATTTTTGGGAGAATTTGTATTTTTTTATTTGATTCTTTTTTAATAAGTATCGGTTCAGGCACCGTTTAGGCACCGGAATCATTATAAAAGTATCGATTTGGCACCGGTATCGAAAAAAACCCAAACGAT
>NW_015627940.1:0-898 GCF_001515625.1 Sinocyclocheilus rhinocerous
CCTGCCACTGGAAGACTTCAGGGGGGTTATCGCGCTTCATGTCCCACCAGATGAACCTGAGGACCGGCTGGTCTTCTGGTAAGAGCTGAACTTGGTGGAACATGCCTCTGATGTCTCCACTAACCGCCACAGCATGTTCCCTAAAACGTAATAAAACTCCCAGAAGAGAGGCTCCCAGTGTTGGTCCAGGAAGGAGGGTGTCATTGAGGCTTCGGCCTTGGAATTGAAAAGAGCAGTTGAAGACTAAACGACTCTTCCCGTTATGACTTACCAAGTGATGCGGTATGTACCATGACTCATTGGTGGCTGAGGTTTCGCCTGGGTCGATCCTCCTGACCGCGCCTGCTTCCAACAACTTCCGAATCGCTGCACAGTACTCTTCAGCTTGTAGAGGATCCCAGGCCAAGCGTCTCTCTAGACTCCTGAGGCTGGGTAGGACGGCTTCCTTGGGAGCTCTGAGTGGGGGAACGCCTTGCTTCCTTAGCAGGGGCGTGGCATATCTAAGGATACCTGCGACCTGTACTCGCCTCGTCCTGGCCTCCAAGTGCTCCAGCGCTTCCTTATCCTGCTTTGATCTCACTGCCAGTTTGCTACTCACTCTGGTATGGATGTCCATCTTCCAGAGCTTCTCCACGTTCTGCATCAGCTCTGTCATCTGGGATGAGACACCTGTGAAGAGACACTGCTGGATACTCGGGGCCCACTGGGTAAGGTGTGCAGGCCCTTGGAGAGTCCATCCCAGCCTCGTGCGAATGGCCGCCGGACCTCCAGGAGGGCCCAGTCTCACCGGCTCGATGGGGGTAGTCTGCACCAATCAGCACGAGCGGCTTGACGTGTTCAAATGTCTCAAGGTGGAGGTCTGCCAGGTGCTTGTACCTCCTCTTCAGACTGGCGATGG